>NC_051403.1:30794606-30824606 GCF_015228065.2 Penaeus monodon
CGAGAATGATGCACCCTCCAGAGACAAAGTCCCAAAGCCAGGAAAACATGCGAAACCAAAATCCAAACCTAACCTTTCCTACCTTCTACTTACTCCCTAAACTGGGGGGAAGCCCCCTATATCTCCCTTTATTAACACCTTGTGCGAACTTACTGAAAATGCAACATTAAGAAATGTGGCTGTGTGAGGGTATTGTGGACTTAGTCTCTGAGCAGTGACAAGAACAGGGTATATTCGTAATTTCCTGGTAAATATGAGGCCACTGAAGATACACCTCTATTACTTTCTACTCTGTTTATGCTCTATAAGATGGCATTGTTCATTTTCCTCTATCTCCGTGCATCACTCTTACTAACATTAACCCAACTACTATTCTTTTTGGCAATTTTTTTAGTTTCACACACTATCCAATCTTGCAATTATTATTCCTTCTTGCAATAATGTAATATATGTGAACCTCTTATTTTCCATTGCAACCAATATAAATGAAAGAATTGGCAAGTTTACAAAGTGACACTACTCGAGATCTATATCACTCCAACCGGGGATTCGTAACCAGACTCCCCTCCAATCGTTGCACTTCCTACCCGCTCACCGTGGGCTTACTCTTTGCGCTGCTGAATTATTTTCTTCATTTCTTATCTTATTTTGTCTATGCAGATTATTTTGTGTATTATTGAGTGTATTTTTCCCTTTTGATTATCGTAGTGCCATTACAATTTTTCTATAAATGTATAGGAAAGTATTGTGTGATGCACAACTTTCTTAATATCAACTTGTAAAGGTAATGCCATAAGTCTTATTTTCAGTTATTCTGTCCATTACAAACAAATTTGATTTTGTACTACATAGCCTTGGGAAACAAATTATACCAAAAGAAGGAATAATTGCAAAATTGGATGGCTGTGTGAAACTAAAAGATTACCCTCTTTTCCACCGACTTTGTTAAGTAGGTCAATCTATAGTTTTAGGTTTGCTTTGGTTTCTAAGTAAAACCCCGCTCTAGTGTACCAAGCCTAACAAAACTAAGATTGACCATCACAATTTTTACAAAGCCTCACTTCAAACCTACAGGACTTCAAATTCCTGAAGCACTTAGAGTATACTGAATATAACTGTGTTCTCAAATCTAATCCAAGCCCTTGCTATGGGAAATGAAAATAAGCCTGAAATGCACAAACATATCCAACACCTACAAAAAATGCACACAGCCATACCGCAACAGCACTTTCTCTATTAATGCTAAATACAACTCTACAGGAGTTACTCAACCATTTCCATACTAGCAGTTGGTCCTCAGCCAAATATAACATTCTTATATATAATGCAAGCAATAAATAATGAATTATCTTTTGATTTTCTTTTTTGAATTGTATTAGAATACAATTATTTAGGATTTGGGCTGCTTCGTGTAGAGTTTCGTATGTACAAGAGATAATCTTCATTGATATATATTACTAAGAATACAAAAAGTTCAAAATTACATGATTATCCTAATATCAAAAAACGCCTGACCTCTTCAAGAAATATTTTGAATCTACTGATATACTTCCTTCCACATGTAAACCATCAACTCCTACGACTAATGACCTCACACCACAGACCTCGTGACCTTGCTTAAATTAGCCCCCCCCCCCCATGCCCGTCTTGGGTCAATGTCCTTTACCACAAACAAACCAGTTTCCTCACAAAACACGGCTTTCACCGAGACCCGAGAGTAAAATTTCTGTATTTTCTCTCACACCTCCGGAAATACACACGCACTTCTCTCTTCCGTTACACGCACGGACGATACTCTTCCTTACGCTTCATCAACTGTGAGACAAGCACAGAGAAGAAACCGTGACAAAGCAATAAACCGAGAAAGGTGACGAGGGGCACTCACCGTTCGCTCGCGACCAACTTTCTACAGCAACTCCGGCTGGGCGGCGGAGCACCCGATCAGCTGTTAGGGAGACCCACAATGCCCTTCCCGCAGAGACAAACGAACGGCGATTAAGGAAGCAATAGGGGTTTGGGTACCTTACGTTTAGGGAATTGACTCCTTTTATTGCCATTTGATTATCCGGTCTTGGGATTTTCTTTTGGCTTGAGAAAACTATTTCATTACTAGGTTTCATTTTGGCGTTCTCGGCTTGCGGTGTGAAGCTGCTCTTAGACATTTTGCTCCATACTGTATTTCGAAAAGCAAATGTTTGTTACGACCGTAATATTTTTCATATTGGGTGTTTGGGGTGTTTCCTTGAGAAGGCCTAATCGAGGTCACAAGTCATCTGGTCGATTTCAAGGATAATCTGATAAAACGTGGGATGTTCGCATAGTAACTGCTTGTTACATCTGAAAGTGTGCTAAAAATTTCACCCACTTTCTCAGTTTATCATTTATGGACAATGTCAAAGAACACACAAGCAAATAACGCACTAATCCTACTGCAGTTAAAGAATTTGTTGTTGAAGTCTGTAAATATAAAAATATATTTTATATACATATATATCCCACAATCAACACGAAACGTACACATCAAGCAAAACTTTCATGAAATACCCATTTAGAATATCAAATATCCTCCAGCCATTTTCGTGACGTCATCCCGAGCCGAGCGCCATACCCACCCGACTTGCGGGGCATCTTGCCCAAGGCTCAAGCACTCGACGTCATAAATCGGAAAATCTTTAGAATACTGGACTCATCCGATACAGTCTATAAATCTGACATAAAGTAGATGCTCGTTAAATATGCTGTACAATTAAATATTTGCATAGACTACTTTGTACACAACGTCAAAGTACAAACGGCAGCACCAGGTTATGCGAAAATATGCATGCCATTCCGAAAACAGTGAAATAACAAGAAAATATTCGGAGAAACCGCTGCGGGATATTATTGTATGAAGCGTCGGCTAACTTCTCGGCATTTTCCTTTTGTCGTGGAAGATAATCATTGAGCTCCTGTGTCAAGGATGCATTCTCAGTTTTGTTTTCTTTTTCTCTTTATTCCATTATGATCTGTTTATTTTATTATTATCATTATTGCCCGATTCCATTATTCGTGCATCGTCCTATATATATGCCAACTTTCTTCGTGTGACATTGCAGTTTTATGCTGGTACATTGTACGCTGAACGGGTTTTGTACTCCCCGAGTCTGCTGCATTGAGACTGGGTTACTTGTGGAAAGTTTATTCTACAAACATGCGATGTTAATGGGAGGACCAAATAAAACGCCCGGAACACCTATATTTTCTCCCCAATAGACATGCTTCATGATAGATCCTATCATGGTTGATAACATTTTCTGTCGAAACCCCATATTATAGGGCTTTGTGTTTGTCTATAATTTGATTCTCATTAAGTCATCAAACCATCATTTTTATATGGTTGGTCAACCACGATGTGCCGTGTAGAAGAATCTCATGAGAGTGAGATCGAAAACACTCGTCGATGTAATGATGATGCATGTTGCTTCCACTACACTCGTGACTGCAACTTTGACCTTAATGCCCGGATAAGTGGGACCAGCTGCCGATGCCCGTTATTATAACTGTAGGTCGTTTCATTTGCTTCCCTTCTGTCCATGTTACTGTCTTATGGGTTAAGGAATAAAATCAAACACTGTAACATTGTCCTACATATATCTGTATATATATATATATATATATATATATATATATATATATATATATATATATATATATATATAGATATAGATAAATACACACACACACACACACACACACACACACACACACACACACACACACACACACACACACACACACACACACACACATATATATATATATATATATATATATATATATATATATATATATATATATATATATATATATATATATGCGTGTGTGTGTGTGTTTCATTTATACATATACACATACACGCGCGCGCACACGCACATACACACGCATGCAGTATGTGTGTAAATAAACACACACACACACACATACTTATACATATATACACATATATAAGATAATATTTGTGTATAACGTGTATACGTATGTTCGTATGTATATACAAACAACCTCCATCAGAACTGCAGACAACAGAGGGAGCGAGGGAGAGAAATCTGTGGTGTGTGTGCCATTGCTTTGATACACAAAAACAGCTTGTTGCAGAAAGAATGTCTATAAAGATTTCTCTGTAATTTGATGATTAAACTCAATCCAATTTAAGGTCTTTCAATTTTCATTAGATTAGGGATCAAAACTAATTTAAGCGTTAGGTTTTGCAGAATTACCTTCAGAGGCAAATGAAATATTAAGAGTTTTGTCGATATCCCATTGGCCCTCTTTGCCCCGCGCATGCGCACCGGCCACGGCGCGGCGCGGCGCCTCAGTACAGCAGAATTGCTTCCAGCAAACGAGCATTCTATCACAGAATGCAAACTGCACCACTTATCAATACATTCCGCAAGAGTATTGCCATAATAATTTCTAGTTATTTTAATCAATGTCTTTCTTGTTATTACTGTACTGGTGTTGATGTTAACTATTAGTTTAATAACTTATTATTGTTATTATTAATGTTAGTTTTTATTATTGTTGTTATTCTTATTATTGTTATTCTTTTTAATCTTATTATTCTTATAATTAATCTTATCATTCTTATTCTTACTGTTACCATTGTTATTGTTATTCTTATTGATATTGTTATTAATCTTACTCTTATTGATATTGTTATTAATCTTACTCTTATTGATATTGCTACGCCAGTGGGTCTTTGTCTCTGTGCGAAACTTGTGTTTACATGAAGGGACCTGGGCAAACATGACGCAGCTGCCTGTGAGCGGAGGAGCGGAGGAACAAGCCGAGAGAGGCAGTTGGGTGCTGCTCCTGTGAAGACCTCGTGTGTGCCCTTGTGACCTAATATCTTGTGTTGCCCTGTTATAAGCTGTACTGTGCTGTGTGACATGCTGGTTTTCCCCCTGTATTGTGCCTATAGAAAAGTGTACGGGTAAATAACTTGTGTAAATAAAGGAAAGACTGTCATTTTGTGTTTACTTCGTGCCCTGCCTCGCCACTTGGCGTTTCCTCTCCTGGTGTTCTGGGACGCTGTGGTGTTCGGTGCCTCTTGGAGCTGTTCAGTGTTCACGACCCTGTGAATAGCACGCCGTCTGCCTAGCCTGCCTTGTGTTGGTGGCAGAGAGACGAGGCGGTCGGCGTAACAATATCATTATTATTATTATTATCGTTCTTCGTCTTATTATTCTTATTCATATTCTTAGTATTCTTATTCCTATTCTTATTATACTTATTGTTATTCTTAATCCTATTCTTAGTATTATTATTTTTATTCTTCTCATATATGATAACATTATTATCATCCTCATCGATATCATTATTTTTATAATCAATATTGGTTTCATTACAATATCATTACAATCATTATAATTGTAGACTGAGTGCGGTAAGGAAATCGTACACATCGCCAAGAAGCCTTCATCTTCCCAACTGTGATAAATTTTGAACGACAAACAAATAAACGGAGTAATGAGGGGAAGGGAGAGGGGGGGGGGGGTACTTTAGAAACTTGAGGAAATTGTTGGAGTTAAAAAGGAGGTGGCGAGACCCCTTGCATGGTAGCTTAGTTTCTTTATTCCTTAGTTATTTTTGAAACCCAGGGAAATGGGGTAAGCAACTGTTATTAATAATGTTGTGTGTATACAGTTGGTAGGTGGTAGTAATAATATCTATGAACTGAAATGAAGGCCTTTTTAAAAATACCGGGTAGTGCTTTTTTTTTACTCGCCGTACCAATGTTAGGTCGCGAGAGTGAGGTCACAGGCAACATTCCTTGGTCAAGGGATACATGTAGCGAGAAACGGATGGCCACACTGGGCAATGATTCAAATCTTTTCAGTTTTTATCTTAACCTATTGATGCCAAGAATACAACGCTATCCTGTTTCTTTCTTTCTACCCAAGTGCTTAATCATCATAGAGGCAATTACTAGTCTTACCTATTACCTTTTCCTTGATTTCGGAAAGATTGATCTCTTATTAGTATTGCTAATGACATTATACTAGTCGTTATGTCAACAACAATAACATCGGTATTAACACCATTAGAAAAAAAAAACTTTACCCGAACACAAAAAAGGAGAAATTGGGTGAGGTCATGTAGGCCTAGTAATTGCCTCTTTAGTGGCTGAGCAATTGTGGAGCCATCTTTGTGTAAACACAATTCGCAAAATAAAACAACAGTAGGCATTGTGTTTACCCGGCAACAGTGGGTTTAATCTTCCTTCTAATTTTATTAGTAATAATAAAAGCAGTAGTAGGAGAATAATAATAATAATAATAGTATTATAACAGTAAGTAATAGTAATAACTGGTAATAATGCCCCCAATCCGTCGTTCATTATTGTCGTGGGGGAGGGGTTTAGGAGACGGGGGAAGGCCCTTCCTTGGTGCTCATCCCGGGCCTCAGCTATATTTGCATGGTCTTTTCTTTTTCCCCCTTTTCATACTCCTTCTTCTATCCACTTATCCTAATGGTTCTCATTCTTACCATTTTCGCCACAATATTTTATCATAAAGCTATATGACCTTTGATATCATTTATTTGTTTTAACCATTGTGGGATCCACAAACATCTGTTTATTTTTCAATAAACAGTAAATACTTAATGATTACAGTAATGATAATGATAATAAAACACTTATAATAATAAAACAATTAGAAAGATAATAAAACAATTACGATGATAATGATAATGATATAAAACAGTACTACCATTACCGCAATTACAAAAGTTTATGATAATACTGATATTGCTAATAATGATTAACAGTATTCATAGTAATACCATTACAATCTATCAGTTTGTTTTACCATAGTTATTATTATCAATATCGTTGCTGAATTTCATATTTTATTGTTATTGCTGCTGTTGTTGTTAACACGATATCATCTTTATTCCTGTTGTTAATATTACATCATTATTGTTATACTTTTAATATTATCATCATCTTCCTTGCCATCATAATTACAGCCTGATTAACAGCAACATCATTAATGCTAATGAAAATGATAGTAGATGGCAATATCAATAATAATAAATTATAATAATAATTATAATAATAATTGTCATTATCATTATTATTATTATTATTATGGTAGTGATACTACTAATAATAACAATAAAAGATAGTGATAATGATAATGGTAATGATAACAACAATAATCATACCGAAAATGATAATGATGATGATAATATTGTTATTATTATTATCATTACTATTAGTATTATTACTATTGTGATTATTATTACCACTAATATCAATAACAGTAATGATAACATAATTATCATTTTCAATAACACTTTCATCATTTTAATTTATCACTATTACCAGGGTTTTAGAAAGGGAGGGTAAAGACCAAGGATTTGTAATGCTTCTCACCTGTCCCTTGCAAGAATCTCCCAATGTTTTGTTTTAGCAGTGGCTTAAATGGAGTATCCGGGATCTGTTCAACATTATAAAGCAATCTGATAATTCATAAATCGTAGGGAGGACTAGCATTTACTTTCTGTTCCACTTCATCACTGAGTTAAGCCACTGCTACCAAGCCTACTATGTTGCAGAGAGGGAGATAAACCAGGGATCGAGTTTTATGAAAATGATATAGTCACTGATTCATAGTAAACCGTTTTCTTTGACTATATTATTTTCTTTCTCAAAGTTCCATATGGCTAACTATAGAGCAGCTTTTTCTATTTTCTACTAGCTATCATGTGTATACATACATACATACATACATACATAATAATATAACATATATATATATATATATATATATATATATATATATATATATATATATATATATATATATATATATATATATTGCTACGCCAGTGGGTCTTTGTTTCTGTGCGAAACATGTGTTAACATGAAAAGGATGACCTGGGCATGTGTTAACATGAAGGGACCTGGGCAAACATGACGCAGCTGGCTGTGAGCGGAGGAACAAGCCAGGGGAGACGGAGTTGGGTGCTGCTCCTGTGAAGACCTCGTGTGTGCCTTTGTGACCTGATATACTTTGTGTTGCCCTGTTATAAGCTGTATCGTGCAGTGTGACATGCTGGTTTCCCCCCTGTATTGTGCCTATAGAAAAGTGTACGGGTAAATAACTTGTGTAAATAAAGGAAAGACTGTCATTTTGTGTTTTTTTCGTGCCCTGCCTCGCCACTTGGCGTTTCCCCTCCTGGTGTTCTGGGACGCTGTGGTGCTCGGTGCCTCTTGGAACTGTTCAGTGTTCACGACCCTGTGAATAGCACGCCGTCTGCCTAGCCTGCCTTGTGTTGGTGGCAGAGAGACGAGGCGGCCGGCGTAACAAATGGTGTCAGGAGTGGGATTGTGTGCAGCTCAAGGGGCCAGTGGAGGCTCGTATTGGCGTGGGCAGCACGGTGCAGCGGCTGCCGGTGTATGTGGCCGATCTGGACGAGCACTTCTTGCTGGGCCTTGACTACCTGACGCAGAGTAAGGCGTGTGTCGACCTTGGACGGAAGCTGGTGAGGGTGCACGGTGAAGATGTGCCCTTGCTTCCAGAGGTTGGCTGTGCAGAGGTAGTTACGGCTGAGCGACTGCACCTTACCCCCAGGACAGAGTCTAGAATCCGGTGTCGACTGTCAAGAGTGATGCGTGGAGTAGAGGGCCTCATGGAGCCCATTCAAAACCTGCAGCTGGCTGATGGCGTAGCGGTTGGGCGGAACCTTGTTGGACCAGGGGAGGGGTTAGTTACTGTGTTGGTAGCTAACTTCTCCGATAAGGCCCAGAAGGTGCCAGCTGGTGCAAAGCAAAGTTCCTCGAGGACTTGGCGCACCGGCTGTGGCGTTACCATGGGCCAGGAAGCTACTCCTGGGGCCATGGTGAAAAAGATGACGTTAGCCCCAGTAGCGGCAATGAGGACGTGGCAGACGCTGACCGAGATGAGGACGAGCATTTGGACGGTGAGGGCGATGCAGCAGACGTCAATGGTGACCATGAGCCCGGTCTTGGGGCAGAACATACCCTCTGGGAGCACTGCCAATCTACCGCCGCCCACCTCCTCCAGAGCGACCCCAGCGAGAGCGAAGAAATCCGCGCTGGATGAAGAATTTGTTGTTCCTGAGAACTAATTTTATTAAATTTTCTGTAGTTGTTCAGGTTTAGTTATGTTAGAGCAGACGGGTCGTCTGCTTGATAGGGGGGATAGTGCTACGCCAGTGGGTCTTTGTGTAGCGAATGGCTACAACTGTTCTAGTTCAACGTTGGTAGCTCGTGGCACGTGCGACTAGGCATCACGGATCAGCCACAACACGGCAAGCAGTATGATAGGCAATTACTTATAAGAACAGACACTTGTGTGTGATATGTACCATTCTTGTACCTTAGGCATTCTTACCACCTTCAATTCTTAATTAACTTTTGAAATCTCATACATCATCCTTTGCCCATATTATACTGCAGAGTAAGGGAATGCGCGTAGGGGAATGAATACTCATGAGCCTATTTAAAATTGTAATACTGAAAACAAAATGCGGAACACGAAAACAAGAAACTTAACATTAAAATATAAAAAAAAAACAACAATAAAAGTAATATCAGCAGCGCTCACTACGCGGCGGCACATCACAGACACTGGGGCATACAGATTATTGTCCGGGAAACATCACAGGTAGCACAATTAGGGGCGGAGAAGTACACTATATATGTAACCTGTGGCAATGGTGCGGTGTGGTGAGGACGGTGGAGACAGCTTCACCAAAAAAATGTGCCAGGCGATAAAGGCTGTGCGGAACCGTCTGGAGAAGCTCCGGTCGTCGCCGCCTGCTGTCTGGCCTCCTCCGTCTGCCTTCCTCCCTCCTGCGACCTCGAACGCCAACCCCAGCTGGTGCGAACCACCGCGACGACAGGTGGATTGGCAAACAAGCTAGGCCAGCTAGTAGCTGACTCGTCGCTGATCCACGCTCGGGGTGGATTGCAGGCAGGTTGCAGTAATGAGCGTTTCTCCGTACCGAAGCCACAGTGTATAAGATCTCCATGGGGTCCACGGCAGCAATACGCATCGTTCTAACGTAGATCAGATGAAGATCCGTGCGGGTGCGAGGGATGGGAATAAGGGCGAGAATGGCGTGCCACTACAACCACCTCCCCCCAGCTGCGACTCCGTCCCGGTGAGCAGCCATGACCTACGAGGTCATCATCGTCCCGTGACTCGCACTCTAGCCTGGCGGGTACCCGAAAGGTTGCGCTGGCGGCCCCGATGGACATCGTTGAGTACGTAGGCGGCTTCACGTTGACGTAATGGGTTCGATGACACGAAAGCATCTTAATCCGTCGCCCCTGGGTTGTACGAGACGACGTCCTGACTTGAATGAGGAGAGCGAACTGGATAGCTTCGCCTGGGGACACATGCGGAGTACCGGTGGACGTCCTGGAGGCTGCATTGCTCTGGTGGAACGCCAGTGGGCATCATGGAAACTGCTCTGCTCTGGATAGTGACCATACACCTGCCAACCAAGCATACAGGTAAACATAGTGTACTGACCCTGCGCTACACATCAACGGTGTGATGTTTCTATCTGTATTGTGATCCCCTTACAAACAACCGCTTCTTTAGATGCTGCACCAATTACAAACATTCTTAAAAATATGCATAAAGACGGACCGTTTATAAACAAATGCTAGCTAGCTAAATAATTAATAAAAAGAAAATTACATAGGTCTGACAAGACCAAGTAAAAGTACATTCAGTGGGTCGTCTACATCTGACTCCACATCTGGTATGGGCTCCTCAACACCATCAGGAGTTACCAACCGACACTCACTATCAGTTCGGAAGGGTATAATCTGGTTCCTATGAACCCTATGTTCTGTTTGATTAACAATGTCTCTGAGGATGTACGACACTGGACCTACTTTTTTAATAATGCGTAGAGGGCCAATCCATCTGGAAGCCAAACCACCTGCCTTACCTGGTGCCTGCCGTTTCTTAATTACTAAAGAACCAATGGTAAGCTCTGGCGTGGCTTTCGTCTTGCGGTCAACCGCTTCCATGTTATCTTCTCTCACCCTTTGAGTACCAGTGACCGCAGCATCCCTGGCAGCAATGAGGTCTAACTGACGACCTCCAATGTGACCTGCACGCGTCTGGTGATTCGTCATGCCAATAGGAAAGGTGCATTCACGCCTGTGAGAAGGTAGAGAGGTTGGTTACAAACACTTCGATGAAAAGCGGAATTAATTGCCAATCTCACATATTCGACTCTGCTGCTCCAACTTTGCGGATCATTCTCGCACAAACTCGACAGACAGTCCTTAATAACACGGTTGCAGCGTTCGACTAAGCCATTACTAGAGGGGTTGTATGGCGTTGTGTACCTAGTTTTGATGCCCATAAGGTTACAGACCTCACGGAAATACTCACCCGTGAATTCTCCTCCATTGTCACTGATAAGAGTCTGAGGAGGACCAAACAAAGTGACATAGTGGGCGATTAGAGCGTCAGCAACGGTGTGGGCTTCCTTATCAGCCAAAGGAACCAATTGTACGAACCTGGTCAGCTCGTCTATGATACTCAAGATATACTTATCCCCATTACGTGCAGGAGGAAGCTCTATTAAGTCGACTGATACGCGCTCGAAGGGCTGGGTTGCAAGGGGAGTGGCTGCAAGCGGTGCTCTGCCTCTCGCGACACCCTTTCTTCGCTGGCAAGTTGCACAAGACTGGACATACTTCCTACAAAACTGCAAAGCATTGGGGAACCAGTAATAATCTTGCAGCCTTTTATAAGTGCGGTACACACCAGGGTGAGCTGCCGTGCTGCTACTGTGTACAATCTTCATGGCTGCGTTTCTAACTTTAGGTGGCAATACTAGCTGGCTCACAAGACCTGAAGGGATGTCTCTTACATGATACAGCACCCCATCCTTTAGTTCAAAATCGTCCAGTGAAGCTGGAATCCTTGCTCTGGGTAAACCTTTCCCTTCAAGGAACTCTATCAAACTCCGGCAAATTGGGTCCTCCAGTTGCAAGACCCTGAAGGGTAGCGGGTCGACATTTGTGAGGTCAATTGCTGCAACGGCACGTGACAACAAGTCAGGGACGGCATGTATAGCTCCCTGCTTATAAACAATCTTGCAATCGTAAGATGCAATCTCATGACTCCACCTAGACATGCGAGCGGACTTGGTTGGCCGTTTGAAAATAAACGTTAGGGGACGATGGTCCGTATATACCTCGAAGGGCCGCCCATACACATATGCATTAAAAGCACGTATGGCCTCTACCACTGCTAGTGCTTCGGCGTCAGTCGCCGAATACCTTATCTCAGGTCCACGCAACTTACGGCTGAAGTACGCCACCGCATGAGGAATACCGTCCACCTTCTGTATGAGGCAGGCACCTACAGCAACGCCCAAGGCATCGGAATGGATTTCGAAAGGGAGATCGAAATCCGGCCTTCGTAATACAGGTGCACTGACAAGAGCCTCCTTCAATTTTTCAAATGCCTGTTGATGAATATTAGTCCACTCGAACTTACTGTCCTTGCGCGTGAGAGATGTTAAGGGGGCAGCGATAGTCGCATACCCTTCAATGTTGCGTCTAAAGAAGCCGCTTGCTCCGAGGAAGCTGCGAACCTCTTTTACGCTGCGTGGAGTCTGCATCTCATTTATTGCCTTCACCTTCGCTGGGTCTGGGGCCACCCCTTTCGGCTGAAACAACAAACCCAAGTAGCTTTATGCTATCCATAGCAAAACTACATTTGTCGACATTCAATTTAAAACCAGCTCCTTTTAATAAAGCCAGGGTCTCTGCCAGATCGCTCATGTGCGTGTTAAAATCGAGGGAATGGATGACCACATCATCAAGATAGGCCAGGGTATGCTTACCTAAGGTAGGTGACAGTATGAAGTTAATCATACGCTGGTACGTAGCACCTGCCGTCTTCAACCCATAAGGCATTCTCCTGAACTGCCACAGTGCAGCACCATCTGAAAATGCAGTCTTGGGGTGATCCGACGGCGTCAGCTCGATGGACCAATAAGCTGACCTGGCATCAAGAACTGTAAATATCTTACTCTTGCCTAACGTATCTATTAACTCCTCCATGCGAGGAAGGGGGTAAGAATCACTCGTGGTGACAGCATTAATCCTGCGAAAATCTACGCAGAATCAATGGCTGCCATCACGCTTCTTCACCAGAACTATTGGAGATAACCATGGAGAGGTGGATGGTTCTATCACGCCACTATCCAGCATCTTCTCACACTCCTCTCTGATAATCTGCTTAGAAATTTGGGGTAGTCTCCACTGCCTCGTCATAATAGGTTGTGCATCACCTGTGGGTATTGAATGGTAGATGCCTGGGACTACTCCCACTTCTGACTTCTTACCATCGAAGAGTGACTGGTGTGACTGCAACAGTGCCAGCAAGGCATCACTCTGTAAGCTGGAAAGGTGATTCAGGGCGGGCAACTGCCCTGGGGGTTCGTTGTCATCTGTCAACTGCGTGCAGTCTTCCTGTAAATCTGCTGCCGCAACCTGAGGGAACTCGCTAATAGGGGTTACTACCGAGAGAAAGCTCCCATTGCGTAACTTCACTGGCTTATGACCCAGGTTCACAACCCATACATTGAGGATGTTACTGGTCTTTCTGCAAAGAGATCTTGGTATTAGTAAATCTCCGATATTTCCTTCTACCAAAACATCGCTATCGGGAATACGCACTGTTGCGGGTACGAATTTACCAGAGTGAGGCGGCATCATTACAGTTCTCCTTACTCGTGCACACGGTAAGGGAGGACTTCCGAAAAGGGAGCGTAAATTGAAAATTTTCTCACGTTTCACCTTTACTGCCAGCACACCGAGTGAGGGGGAATCTGTAAAAGTGACTGGTAATTCTATGTTCCCAATTCTCAGAAAAGAATAGCTGGGCCTGCTATTATGCTGAAAGGTGAATGAGAAGCGTCTAAGAAAGTCGATACCTATTAAGACATCACCCGGAAATTGACAATCTTTGACTACGATGAAGCGATGTACTGCTCTCTCCCCACGAGGAATGCCGACCATGATGTCCCTCTCTTCAATGGTATGGAGACCTTGACCTGATATACCAGCAAGAGCTCGAGCCGCACGCCCCCGAGATGCAAGGTGTAAGCCTAATATAGCCGAGTATTTTATCAGCGAGACTGAACTACCCGTGTCTATGAAGCACTTCAGCCTCTTGCCTGCCATACACAGTTCAGTCATGGGCCTCCCGGTTAACACCTTCCGGGCTGGCCTGGCTCTCACTCGTCGTTCCCTCTGTGGTTTTGGCGACCTGACAGTGTTAATGTTACTGACCTGGACTGGACCCGTCGAATTCTGAGCCAGAGGGGCGTGGGCCATCACCTGTCCGGCCTGCTGGAAAGGGGCAGTTAAGACGGAAGTGCCCTGCGCGTGCACATCGCCAGCACACCTGCCCCCTTGGTTTTTCCCGGCATTCGTATGTCGCGTGGCCAAAATCCCTGTGATAAGCGCAATACGGTTTAGTGACAGGTGGGTCCTGTCCTCTAAATCCTGCTGCGGCTGCTGCAGCCACAGGTAGCGGACGTCGTGGCTCCCGCAATGGTGCACGTGTAGCTCGGGCCAGATACAGCTTATTTGCCTTAGCAGCAATGTCACACAAGGGCAGGTCATCACATGCCACTAGAAAATCTGAAAGGTAAGGGGGTAAACCTGCTAGAAAAACTCGCCTTATGAGACATGTTGGTTCTCCCATTTCGAGAGGGTAATCCCGAGCTCCCAAGTACACTGCACCTTCGACCTCAAGTAGGAAATCCTGAGGGGTCTGATCATCTCTCATGGACTTCCTTTGCAAGGTGGTAAAGAAGTCGTTACTGCAGCTAGTACCACGGAACTTCTGCCGCAAGAGTGTCTTAAAGTGTGGCCACGCTAGAATAGAGTCAAACTGTGGAGAGTTAATAACTAACTCTGCATTATTTTTACAAAAACACCGAGCTAAACGTATTCGGTCTTCATCGGTCTGTCCGTGCAACTCGATGCGCCGTAACCAGCTCTCTAATACCTGGTTCCTATGCATGACATCGGGAGTGGGCGACGCCTCGAAGTAAGGGATCTGGCAGCCGTCTAGTCTGACCTGGGAAGGAGAATTTGCATGAGAAACGTTTACCGCAGCGGTCGATGCCACGTGCCCGGAGCGTACCTGGTTTATCTGGGGAAAACTACCACCGGTTGTTTGATTAACCCAATCACCCCGGATTTATGTTCTGTCCCTTGTAGGTTTTTGTGAATTTTGTTACATACAGATGGCTCCACATGTGCTCAGCTTCCAAGGAGTCTATCAGTAGGCCCTACTGACTGATCTTGATTTCCCCATTCCTTGAATTGGCGGGAAAATGCATTTTTCCTTTTAATACAATTGATATCAATACTGTTATTATTGTTATTGATGTTATGATTATTAAAGTATTATTAAAATCTTGTTAACATTTAAGACAATGAAATAATGCAAAAGATCCTTTCCAAAAGTCAAGGAAAAGGGTAAACAGGTGAGAAAGGTAGGACTAATAAGTGACCCCTTGATGACTAAGCACTTGTAGAGCCATCTATGTGTGAATACAATAAATAAACCTGTGTTACAGTGGGCATGGCATGTATTCTTGCCAAACGTGGCGATTGGGTTAATGGGGTTGATATAATTAGATGCTACACTGGCAGACAGGTGGGTCATGGCTTCCAGAAGTTGGTCGATCCTCTCGCTTTGCCCCCTCAAAACGCTTGTTAATTCATCTATACCACCTTTTGCTTCATCCATTCCCTCACGGGCGGTTGCCATTCCACCGTGAGCGTCACTCATGCACTGTTTAAGTTCGCCGATACTGGTCCTTGTATCGCGCAGGCTGTTCATTACTGAGTGAAACATTTGAAAGGATATATTAAATTCGTCCTTATCTATCTCAGCTGCAACATCTGCAACTTCCTGCGTGCTAATATTAGAAATAGGGTTAATTCGGGATATCGACAGAGTTCCCTTCAGGACCGTCACTATCATTCCCTACAGCCATGACCTGATTTTCATCCGACTCACCCTCATTCACTCCAGCTGGGGTTTGCAAAACCCCGCTGCACGTAGTGGTGGGCATCACTAAAACAAATTACAAAACAGAGAAATCCCGATTCGTGCATTCTCTAGGGCTATGTTACTATCACGGCGCGGAGGACCACTTGAGCAATACAAGACGAGATGAAAAGAATGAAAACTAAGACTACGTTAATCGTCAAACTCTACGACACCGTAATATGTAACAAATGGCAACGTTACCAGCAACAGGTTACACAAGTCATTGAATCACTGCTTCTTCCGCACTCATTTGCGACGGAATGCCGTCGCCAAGCACGTCAACCATGATTACCGAGAGGGCGCACTTACACTGACATGATTAAATAAATCCTACACCTAATCCTAAGGTCCGTTTACAAATTATTGAATCCATGCAGAAATAACTGCTTGCCTGCGTTGGTGCTGTGGTATGGGTTCTTACAGAAAATAACACGTCTGTAATAAATCCCACCGCTGCCACCAAATTTTACGGCTGTAGCGAATGGCTACAACTGTTCTAGTTCAACGTTGGTAGCTCGTGGCATGTGCGACTAGGCATCACGGATCAGCCACAACACGGCAAGCAGTATGATAGGCAATTACTTATAAGAACAGACACTTGTGTGTGATATGTACCATTCTTGTACCTTAGGCATTCTTACCACCTTCAATTCTTAATTAACTTTTGAAATCTCATACATCATCCTTTGCCCATATTATACTGCAGAGTAAGGGAATACGCGTAGGGGAATGAATACTCATGAGCCTATTTAAAATTGTAATACTGAAAACAAAATGCAGAACACGAAAACAAGAAACTTAACATTAAAATATAAAAAAAACAACAATAAAAGTAATATCAGCAGCGCTCACTATGCGGCGGCACATCACAGACACTGGGGCATACAGATTATTGTCCGGGAAACATCACAGGTAGCACAATCAGGGGCGGAGAAGTACACTATATACGTAACCTGTGGCAATGGTGCGGTGTGGTGAGGACGGTGGAGACAGCTTCACCAAAAAAATGTGCCAGGCGATAAAGGCTGTGCGGAACCGTCTGGAGAAGCTCCGGTCGTCGCCGCCTGCTGTCTGGCCTCCTCCGTCTGCCTTCCTCCCTCCTGCGACCTCGAACGCCAACCCCAGCTGGTGCGAACCACCGCGACGACAGGTGGATTGGCAAACAAGCTAGGCCAGCTAGTAGCTGACTCGTCGCTGATCCACGCTCGGGGTGGATTGCAGGCAGGTTGCAGTAATGAGCGTTTCTCTGTACCGAAGCCACAGTGTATAAGATCTCCATGGGGTCCACGGCAGCAATACGCATCGTTCTAACGTAGATCAGATGAAGATCCGTGCGGGTGCGAGTGTTGGCGCCAAACAAGGGAGGAAAATGAGGTGGGAATAAGGGCGAGAATGGCGCGCCACTACATTTGTTTCTGTGCGAAACATGTGTTAACATGAACAGGATTACATGGGCATGTGTTAACATGAAGGGATCTGGGCAAACATGACGCAGCTGGCTGTGAGCGGAAGAACAAGCCAAGGGAGACGGAGTTGGGTGCTGCTCCTGTGAAGACCTCGTGTGTGCCTTTGTGACCTGATATACTTTGTGTTGCCCTGTTATAAGCTGTATCGTGCAGTGTGACATGCTGGTTTCCCCCTGTATTGTGCCTATAGAAAAGTGTACGGGTAAATAACTTGTGTTAATAAAGGAAAGACTGTCATTTTGTGTTTTTTTCGTGCCCTGCCTCACCACTTGGCGTTTCCCCTCCTGGTGTTCTGGGACGCTGTGGTGCTCGGTGCCTCTTGGAGCTGTTCAGTGTTCACGACCCTGTGAATAGCACGCCGTCTGCCTAGCCTGCCTTGTGTTGGTGGCAGAGAGACGAGGCGGCCGGCGTAACAATATATATATATATATATTATATACATATTATATATATATATATATATATATATATATATATATTATAATATATATACATATATACACATAAATATATATGTATATGTATGTATGTATGTGTATATATGAATATGTATGTATGTATATATATGTATATATATATATATATATATATATATATATATATATATATATATATATATATATATATATATATATAATTCCGCATCGTGCCAGACTCTACCGCTCATCGGCCACCGTTACACACACACACACACACACACACACACACACACACACACACACACACACACACACACACACACACTCACAAAAAATAGACACAAAAACACACACACACACACACACATATATGTGTATACATATATAATATATATATATATATATATATATATATTAATATATATATATATATATATATACACACACACACACACACACATGTGTATATATATATATATATATATATATATATATATATATATATATATATATATATATATATATATATATATATATATATATATATATATCTTGTGTGTGTGTGTGTGTGTGTGTGTGTGTGTGTGTGTGTGTGTGTGTGTGTGTGTGTGTGTGTGTGTGTGTGTGTGTGTGTGTGTGTGTGTGTAATGATGGCCAATGAGCGGTAGAATGCAGACAAGTCGCGTCTGGCACGATGCGGAAATCTTGGGTAGCGGCTGAGGTGAAACAGACTTTTCGTTCTCATAGCAGTTTATTGTAGAGAGAGAATGGTAAAGAACTGGCGGACAGAGGTTCAGTCCGGTCATCGTGCTGTAAGCTGTTTGTCTGTCGTTCGCAGGCGACCCTCTTTTAAAACAGATTGAACTAGGAAATTCACAAGGGTTGCGTGTACTCGGAAGTATGGGGGAAAGGATGTGATCGTGTATACGGGCGGCGTCGCGAGGCGGAAGGCCTGCTGATGTCGCGTCCGCTGTCATGTCAAGCAAAGGTTTGCTATGTAGAGGCTAGTGTTAATGTATTAAATATATATTTATAAGTTAATAACGTTATGTGTATGGCAATGGTAGAGTAAGGGAAGGAGTCTTCTACAAGTGGTCCCAGGGGAATCCTTTAGGGTTGTGGGAAGATATGGGAAAACACTTAAGATTTCTTAGTGGGCCTCCCTGCGAGAGATTTGGTGTGTTGAAATGGGTCTTCGCTCGGTCACGCTACCGCGGCGGTCCCCGCCGCAGAAGGTGTCAGAGAAAGTGAAAAGGCGCTAAACATTACAGCCTAAGCATAAAATATCCTACTCACATAAAAATAAGTTAAACAGTACATATGAAACCCAAAAATCCAAACGGATAACACTAAGTGCATACAGTAACATCAAGAAGGTATACAATCAATAGATCATATAAAATAATATTAATATACAATGTATAAATCAGTTCATCATATAAAATAATGTGAACATCCATGTGATTCATGGAACAGAAAATGACAAACATGCATAAACTAATAATACAAATCTATATAAGCGTAAAAGTACAATATAACCGTAACAGTGATATACATGGGAATACAATAAAAGATGTACAAGATAACAGCCAGGCATAGCCAGTGACAATGCAAGAGTCTATACAAGGCTAAGTGCTGACGGCGCCTGCGTCACCAGTACTGACAGGCAGTCTGGGGGGTGTCTTAATCACTATGCAACGATACAGTACAAAACCAAGCACGACGGCTAATATTCCGAATAATGTAGACAGTATGGGCAGGTCATAGGTTCCATGCGAAGGGGTATGAAATCCAACTGATCATCGAAAGAAGGGAGGAATCTTACGTTCGCGATAGGGAGGGAAAAGTTACTGACGGGGAGGTCTAGCGAGGTCGGGGAGAGCAAGGGGGAAGACGGTGTGTATTAGTAGTGAAAATAATGATGAAGTGATGAGGCGGGAGTCAAGTCGGCAAAACCGCGTGAGGATGAATGCACCAACGGCCACAATATCAGTATGGTTGCTATTACAGATGATGTTTAACTGCGTGTCGCTGAAAAAAAGTATAATAAATGTGTGTCAGGAAGGGTGAGCAGAAAAAGGGGCAGCCCCAGTGACATTCAACTGATCAAACATGCAGGACGCGTGAACGTTCCTGCCCGTGATCAGAGCCATGTGGCAAGAGGAATGAAAATATGGTCGCTTGGGGACTAGAATGTTGAAACAAACTCGCAAACTGAATAAGACACGGGAGCAGGAGGTAAGAATATCACATGATATAAGGGACAGACCTGACCTGAGTATAATGTTGGTGTCAGGGAAACTGCGTAAACATTGTTGTCTAAGGAGACAGGGAATGGGTGTATCCTGTAGGCTGTGAAGGGGGTGTCAGGGTCGAGGGGAATGCTTGACCGTGCTCGCGGTAGTCTCTCCTTAGGGTAACAAATCATATCGAGATACATTCAGAAATGATAGTAATGAGTCAGCCTGAATCGTCGTGAGTTGTCCGTGGTAATTGTGTGGGTGTACTGACTTATCCCGGATGAATAGAGAGAATGATTACCTAAGGTAACACCGGCACTCTCCGTGGAAAGGAACTGGGGACCCTACCACGTACTCAATCCAAGATCACAACATGAAAACTACAATTAAGTATCATGCTGTGACCACGTCGGCTCAAACATGAACCTACCGTTATTTTAAAAAACTAGCTTATCAGGGAGAGGTGTGTAGATGCGGTGTTGTAGAAGTAGGAGAGGATGCCAAGGCTGATATCTACCTCGACATAGTTTCCAATGAATGCAATATTACCAATGTCCTCAAGTAAAGCGCCTGGTTGTAGTAGGTAGGAGCGGGATGAGCTTCATCTCGGGGGGGAAGATACATCAGCGTCACTAGGGTTCTATCTATAAAACTCGTCCTCATAATGTCTGCTGGCCAACTTAAGGGTGTCGAAGTGGAACCAGGATTGAGAGGGGGTGGCTAAGCATTTACATAGAGCCTTGTTATTTTTGATCAATAAAATTCTATAAGGACCCTCAAACTTGGGTGAGAGCTTAAGTGAAGAAACAGCCCTGTCAGTAACTTAGTGGAAACGAGCATACCCACGTCAATGCGTTTATGCCGCGCAAGCTTGTTTTGCTGTCTAATGATCCTGTCCCTCTCCACTCTTAGATGCTCACATGCAATCTTATAAATATCCTGCTTCTTACGCATAGCCAACTTGACGTAGTTGTCGTCATATACCGGTAACGGCCGCTGTTCCAGCAGATCATACAGCAAACGTCTGTCCTCGCCATAAATGATGAAATAAAAGATGTCACCTAAGGAACTATGGAAAATACTATTGATTGCCATCTGTATGATAGGTACCTATACATCCCAACAGGGATGTATGGGTACATCCGTAATTCCATTAGCCTATAGGATAATACATTAATTTTCTTGATTCTGAGCATACTGCAGAGAGAATGTAGGAGAGAGTTGTTGAACTCAGACCCATTATCCAAAACAATCTCATTCGGGGTGTTATGCCTACTAATTACATTTTCCAAGAATGCGCGGGCGACCGTAGTAGCAGACTTGTCAGGAACGGGAACAAGCCCACAGAATCTAGAAAAATTGTCTATTAAGACCAAGAGATACGTATTGCCTGTAGTAGAAACAGAGAAACCTGAGAGGACATCAACACTGACGCACTGGAACGGTCTATTGGGGATATCATAGGTAAGTGAAGGGGATGGTACCGACACGGAGCCCTTGTATAACCAACACAGCTGGCATCTACATACATGTTCCATGACCCGAGATGTTAGTCAAGGGAAGAAATAATGTTATGCCTCAGGCATAACCAGCTGGTTGTATGTGTCTCTGACAGGATCTATGCCCTTTTCCTGGGGCGGAGCGGCGGAACAGGAGGTCATCCTCGAGAAAAAGAGCCTTCGTAGGAATGTGGGATCATCTGGGTAAGGGTAATGACGGATTTGCTTCTAACAGCGTAATCAAATCAGAATAAAGCAGATCCTCTCTCTGTTGCTTGTGCACGTCGTCGGCTACTGGAACATCAAGATGAAAAACAGGTATGCGGGATAATGAGTTGTTCCCGGAGTGTAGCAAATTGTAGGGATGAATTCTAATAGAGTGTCAATCCATCTCGCCTGACGACCGGTAAGCGACTTGGAGTCAGTGAGGAGGTAACATAATGGCTGATGGTCCGTTAGAACCTCGATGTCGTATCCCAGGATTATCTCCCTGAATGTTTCAAGGACCACACAACAGCGAGCAAAGAGGACTCTGTTAGGGGCTTCTTTAATGCATTAAATGCTTGTTGTTGTTCAAGTGACCAAAGAAAATGAGCGTCCTTTGAGAGTGGGTGAGCAATGGAAGCAAATCCCTTTATGAATGGTTGATGAAATCCTGCTAAACCAAGAAATGACTTAACCTGTTTGACATTGTTTGGGGTGGGAAAATCCAATATATCTTTGACCTTACTAGAGTTAGGTGATATGTCATCGGAGATGATAGTGTGCCCTAAGTATTCAATCTGCTCTCGAAAAAATGTACATTTCTTAGGATCTATAGTTAAAGCAGCATTGGACAGCCTCTGAAAAACCTTTCTAAGCTTTACTTCATGGTCAGCCTCATCTCTGGAAACAATCAGTAAGTCGTCGAGGTATGAAAAGACAGTGTTACTCACCAACCAGCCATAATGATTGCCATATGACGAGAAAACGTAATAGGAGAGTTTCTGAGTCCGTCGAGATCGACCTGAAAGAAAGCCGCCTGCAAGTGTATGGTGGAGAAGACTGAATGTCCTTTCCCTACATCATGCAGAAGCGATCGCAATGAGGGGATTGGCAAACGATCGGGAATAATGAGAGCACTCAGTTTACGATACTCTACTACGGGACGCAGAGAGCCGTCTTTCTTTGGTATTAAGATCATGGGGGCACTCCACAGTGAGGTGCTTGGTTCTATAAGATCCATCTCTAAAAACTTCGATACTTGCTTGCTGAAAGCTTGTCTGTGGCTATGCGGTACGTGGTATGCAGGAATATAGACAGGCTTTGCATCCTTCTGTAACCGGATTTCATGCTTGAGTACTGAGGTCCTACCAATGGGGCATTCTGGGCTGGGTAGCAAGTGCGGGAATTCCTTGAAAAGATACTGTAAAACAGCCCTACCTTCAGAGAAGTCAACGGGTGGTAAATCTGCAGATGATGGCAGACGCATGGCCGGAGATGCAAGTGTCAGTGAGTACCGGCCGGGTGTGACTGACATAACTAACATAGGTGTAGGGAGGTCAAACTTGACTAATGGGAGTGGCGTGACCTCGCAGTCAAGCACTCTCATAGCACCTTCAAGGCGAACAGGGGTCTCATTAGCATTGATAATGCATAAAATGAACTAACCATCTCTTGCCTTGTAGAGCGCAGGTAAAGTAACCAATCCATGCACATGTACTCCCTCAGGTAACACCAGTACTGTGCCAGCCGTAGATGGCATGCACACAGGCACTGCACAATCTGTGAAAGGTGGGAGGATGGTGGTCACCAGGACCTTACAGAAATGATTGTCAGAAGTAGGGGTCCACATAATCTGTGCAACAGACTTGCGAACTGGGGGAGGAACATCGTCGGTCAATGAAAGAACTACCAGAGTGGAGGCATCATGGGTTTCGGGCTTATGAGCAGCTGCTGAGGGAAACCCTTCCTCAGGCTGCAGAGCAACTACTTTAATGGAGGCGTCATGGGCCTCGTGTTTGTGGGTGAGTGTTGAGGGAAATCCTTCCTCAGGCTTTGAAACAACCACAGGAATGGAGGCATCATGGGTATCATGTTTGCGAGCGAGCGCTGAGGGAAACCCTGTCCTCAGGCTTTGAAACAACCACAGGAATGGAGGCGTCATGGGCCTCATGTGTGTGGGCGAGTACTGAGGGAAAAAAGTCCTCAGGCTTTGCAGAAACAGACAGACAGTATGGCAACCTGAGCCGCGGGCTGTGACGAAGGCGTAGCTGGCTCAGCAGCAGGTATGCAGGGTGTGTGTCTCCATGATGAGGCTACTGAATGACAGCACGAAATACGCCATGGATGTGCTGGTGGGGTGAGCTTATACACATACTCTCCAGGGACGGCAATATTGTCGCTCGGACTTTGATAAAGTCCAGTATGAACCATAAAATCATGACCCAGAAGCACATCCCCAGGAATGGCAGGGCCATTAACTACTACAAAAGGGTGATTATCTGTTCTGCCAGAGAGGGAAACTGCTTGAGTTAACCGATTATGTCAAGATTCGTGCCACTAGCCCCGTGGACGAACCACAGGGAAGATCTACATGGGGCTGTAATGTTGTATTTCTCCAGGGAAACAGTGGGGATAATGCACACCGCGCTGCCAGAGTCAAGGAAGGATAGAACATTATGATTCTTGACAAGGGGGGAGTCTGTCAAGCGGGCAGGTGCGCGTGCAGGTTTATGGGCAGGGGACCGATAATAGGGAGGACGGGAGGAAGAGCAGTCAGGGGAGCGTGAGGGTCGGCTATCAGGCAAGCGGGCATGCGGGTCAGCGCGCTCACGTGCAGGAGGGTCCTGCGGGAATGACACTCTTTCCATGTGTGCTACCACAGCACCAGGCGATTCAAATACTTGAGGGACTCTCTCACAAGCACGGGCAAAGTTGGCGGGTTTTAAACGCTCGTTATCGGGTGGGACATAATTGTGACTAATGCTTTCCACCAGTTTTCTAGGTAGTGTTGAATAAAGTACAGATTCAGCAATATGGGCTGTGAACAAATTATGGGCATTCTTCAGTCCATCACTAATGGGCTGCTAAGGAAACACTAACAGCATTCCTGATTCTCGAACAAAAGGAGGTTAGGTCACTGGTGGAAAGTGAGTCGGGTCTGAGTTTAAAAATGTCAGAAAGTTGGAGGCCGATGTGGTCAGAAGGTCTGGCAAATTTCAGCCTTAAAATCATTCCATGCGCTACTCATATTTTCCTTAACACCTTTTAATAATTTGCTGATAACTGGAACGCTGAGGTCAAGTCTTCGAGTTATATGTCGGACACACTTCTAGGAGAATTCAGGTGAATTGTGGTCAAGTGTCGGTTCTCCCGAGCTAACATAGTTTTCAGTTTCGAGGGAAAGTTGGGAGGGAGGGTAATTCACTCTGTTGAATTTAGTTATAATCTCGGAGGGGTTAACCAGGGAGGACATGTTGAAGAGGTTAATTTGTAGTTGGTCGGTACGGGAGGATTCAGGTGCGGTATGGAAAAGAGATGATGGGGGCGTAGGGGAGTATGCAGGTGAGGGTGAGGGTGGTGCAGTGTCAGCTCTAATTACATACGTGTGTGTTGTTGCCGTCGCGTTCGCTGTGTGTTCAGTGATATTAGTGTTGTTCGTGTTTAATCCAAGAATGTGCGCGTCGGCCAGCTTGCGAGATCGTAAATGGAGGTCATTCCTACCGATTGGATGTTTTGGCATGGGGTATTAAGGGGTGAGGGTTGATGGATGAATATCACAGGCGATAGTCTGGGAGGTGGGGTGAGTGGCGAGACGGTGTGAGTGGGTGCGGGAGGAGAGGTCGCCGTTTTCTTTTCGGCGGGCAGACTGAAGCATATGCACAGTAAGGTAGTAAATCGGACTGTATAGTATGGGAAAAATCAATGAAAAATATTATCACCTAGATAACCTAACAACAACAAAAATTTGCGCCTTAACACAATACTCTGACTAACCTTGGAATACGTAATTGGTGGCGGGGCTCGTTACTGGCTGGTGTGGGTCGTCAGCGCGAGGAGGTCGAGGATCGTCAGCGCGAGGCGGTGGTCCGTCGGCGGGAGGGGCTCCTTGTCAGTGCCACTTCACTGGATTCCCAGACATCAGCTCACGGTTGGGCCAGTAATTCCATCGTTGGGCGAAATGCGCCAATTAATGTTGTGTAATGATGAATATATGCGGACATGGTGAGTGCTGGAGAAAGGGTGTTGTCAGCAACACGGCAAGCAGTGTGTCAGGTGTAAACACATACAGGTTGCTTGCTTTGCTTGTTTCTTGTGATCTCTCTTGTGTGTGATATTTGCTCCATGTCTGCTGGCTTGTTGCTACGGAGGCAGGAGTCTGTAGGGCTGGAGGCAGGGGTTTGTTGTGGGATGAATCCCATCTCTGCTACCACTGTAACGATGGCCAATGAGCGGTAGATTACAGACAAGTCGCGTCTGGCACGATGCAGAAATCTTGGACAGCAGCAAAGGTGAAACAGACTTCTTGCTTGTTTGTTGCAGTATATTGTGTTATTGTCTTGAATATATATTTATAAGTTAATAACGTTATGTGTATGGCAATGGTAGAGTAAGGGAAGGAGTCTGCTACAAGTGGTCCCAGGGGAATCCTTTAGGGTTATGGGAAGATATGGGAAAACACTTTCTTAGTGTGTTGAAATGGGCCGTATGTGAAATGGGTCTTACAATGTGTGTGAGTGTTAATTGAAATGGGCGGATAATGTGGATAGGATGGATAAATATATTGTTCCTTTTCTAAACTTTAATTAGAAGAATCTCTTTAAAATATTGACTGGCACTTTCATTTCAAGCCCAAAAACACATAATTTACACAAATATAACTGGTCTATTATGGTATTTCCTCTTCATAATAAGATACACAACTATATATGAATTCGTGGACACACCCGCTACTTCTCCAGTGAGAAACTACTATCTTACACTGGTCACTAGCACTTTTGCGTTGGACTTAATGTAGCCACACTATCACCCTTGTGTCAACACACCCTCAGTTCTGCGTCCCTGACACAACACAGTAACCAAAAGATTTCTGTCTGCACCAGTCCTCTTGGTCTGTTTACTCTCGTTCCAGGAGCGTCTGCTGGATCCTCTGCTCTGCGTTTACCAGGTCACTGCTGTGGCGGGAGCAACCACAGCAGGATTCTAGCACTGCTCAAGCAGGCACATCAGCAGGGACTTTCCTTGGAGACCACGTTATCCCTTTCTCCTTCTCTTTCCTCTGTCACTCTCCCTCTTTCTCCGACTCCGTCTAGGCTACACTAATTCTTCGTTCAGCCCTGCTGGGTCATCCCACCCAGCCCTTCCACCTGCATTCCAACCAACTGCGCCAAAATACGAGCTCAAAAGCTCAGGCCGAAGCTGCCCTTGTCTCCCCTCGTTTTCTCTCTTTGTCCTCCCATAGCGTTCTTGACAATGCAGAATGTTTCGTGCATGTAGCACTGCATTCTTGTCAAATTCGAATTACGCTATGCCAACGATTCGTGCGTGTAGCACTGCACCCTCCTTAGATGGGATGGTCTCCGTGATGACTCCGTTCCACTGGAGTCATCACAATCTCATGTCTTGTCAGGGCCTTGCACTTTCCCTCTGCTCTTGATCAGCCACTTTTGCTGCTCCTTCCACCAGCCGAACAAAGCCGTCCATCTGTTCCCAATCCTGATTTCTTCCCTTAGCCTCTTTTCTCCTACTTTCACGTCCTGTAGTGTTTCTCGCCTTGTCTCTGCCAGCCATGACCAATTTTGCAGAGCATACTTCTCTCTCTCAGCGTGCATTTTTATATAAGGCTTGTGTCTCCTCTAATAACTGTGCAACTTCCCTGGTACGAACATCTCTCAGTCCCTCAACCAAACTACTTGGCCCCACCATCTGCAACAATGAGTATCTATATAACATGGCTCTGCCAATGTAACTTCTCCAGGTCTTTCTTTAACACATAATCCTTGAACCTTATGGGGGGTTTGCAGGTTCGAGGCTGTCTAGGTGACTGTGCGGCAATGGATACTTCTTGTTTGGGTCCTCTTTTCCTTAAGGCTTAATGGGGAATTGCGGAGTGGGGTAAGTCTGGTTCGCTACTGATGAATGGTAATCTCTCTTCCTCTCCACTTGCTACATCACCTTCACCTGCACTCTCTCTCTCATTATTTAGTGTAACTGGTTCTTCCATCATTCAGTTTGGTGGCCCATATACTTCATACTTTTCCTCCAGTAGTGTTACCTTCTCCATCAATTTATGAGTTAGCCTACAGGCCACACATACCTCTCGACCTGGCTCAACTCTTACATCCTTCTGTGAAATAGCATGTATACCTGGAGGAACAAAAGGAATCTCTTCTGCTGGTAGCCGTAGGACCTTCTTTGTCATCAATACATTACTACCGACCTTAGCCAGAAAGTCGAGCCCAAGTAGGCACCGGTCTGTTAGATCTGCTACTAGCACAGGGAACTCTATTTCGTACCCTCCTATTTTTATAGTCACTTCACTGGACCCCGCAATGGACTGAGCTCCACGGTAGGGCCAAGTCAGGGATTAAGGTTGCTTCTTGAAGAGTCCCTTCTTCTCAAATGTTTTCTCAGCACCATGTCACACTGTTTTCCATCACTACCTCCCAGCACTGTCACCATCATCTTTTCTTTCCTTACTCGTAGCCCTTCTCCAATGGCTCGTACAGGAGTGGCTTGAACGAGGGCACTGATTTTTCCTCGTCCTCTTCGCTGCTTTCCTATCTTGCTCCCTGCCGTAGCTGAGCTGTAACTTTTGTAGAGGCTTGTTGGCTGCTTAACCTGCGATCTCTGGGGGAAACTGACCGGCTATACCTTTCCGTTTCCCGCAGGACTTGGCCTACCACAATCCCTGGCCAGATGACCTTCCTTGCCACACCTATAGCAACGTCGTCGGGGACACTGGCAAGCATAGTGCCCCTCCTCCCTGCACTCCCAACACACTAGAGTGGTACTGGTCTGACAGGCTCTGACTGGCCGTTCCCTTGTCAATTCGGATTACGCTGTGCGGACGGGTCGTGGTGTAGCAATGCATTCTTGTTAGATTCGGATTACGCCTTGCCAATGGTTCGTGCATGTAGCAATATGTATATATATACACATATATACACATAGATACATATATATACATACATATGGTATTATTGGAAATGACGCCTAACACCTTAATTATAGAATTTGAGCTTACCATGAAGTAGAACAAATCATTCGATGAAAGTTTTCTATATCATTTTCTTCGCAAATTGATAATAACGGTAATAAAGAAAATGTACAAACCAGGAAACGCAGCAACTTCACGCCCCCAGCGCCGCGACTATATGACAAAAAGTCGTTGAAAGCAACGGAAACGGATGGGTTTGTAGCGCACGACGTGTACGAGGGAAATCAAATGAGCCAATTAGATTTGCGCTGGGTTGTGACGTGACCAAAGGTAGTTACGTCCAGCACAATAGAACCAATCAGATATGAAATAGATCATCACGTGACAATAGACGCTGGACCTACACACACACACACACACACACACACACACACACACACACACACACACACACACACACACACACACACACACACACACACACACACACCCACATATATATATATATATATATATATATATATATATATATTATATATATATAATATATATATATATATATATATATATATATATATATATATATATATATACACACACACACACACACACACATACATAATACATATGGGTGCTGCAAGGCTTCCACCCTCTACAACAGATGTAAATGTCACTTTTGCATCATTCATTTTTTCAGACTGAAGTATTTAAGAATACCATATTTCTTTCGTATTGTAAATAACGTTTGTATTTTTTTTTTAATAAAGTATGTACACGTTTTATTCAAGTCAATTACTTCCTCAAGTAATGTAACATGCTTTTTATTTAACTTGTTTTCTTACTCCCGAATATTGATAACTGTGCATCTCTTCCAACGTGCCAATGGCGCTCTTCCAGCCGCTCGAGACGTCGCCGGTATCTGTCTCTGTTTTCTTAACAGTTGCGATAACCGGTTTAGTCTAGAGTCTAGTTTAAAAAAAAGAACCACAAAATTATAAACACGTGCCCTTTTTGCATATTTGCATCACATATACGAGACATGGTTACTGACAGGTGTTCCGCCCTGAAAAATATATGCATACACTTGTCTAAGAATTGTAGGAAAAAA
>NC_051403.1:30832106-30834606 GCF_015228065.2 Penaeus monodon
ATGACCTTGACATCCGAGTCCTGTACCTGGCCCGTGACCCCCGTGCAGTCCTCAGGTCAGTCATGTGGTCGTGGCTGCTTGAAGCTGGTTTTAAAGAAACTGCCTTGGCTGATTTGGGCTTTAGGTTATCGAGGGCTGACGCATTTCGGCAAGTTTCTGCTGCAGAGGTAAAGAAGAAGAAGAAGAAGGAGAAGAAGAAGAAGAAGAAGGAGAAGAAGAAGGAGAGAAGAGAGAAGAAGAAGAAGAGAAGAAGAGAAGAGAGAAGAAGGGAAGAAGAAGGAGAAAGAAGAGAGAAGAGAGAAGAAAAAGAAAAGAAGAAGAAGAAGAGGAGAGAGAGAGAAGAAAGAAGGAAGAAAAGAAGAGGAGAAGAAGAAGAGAAGAAGAAGAGAAGAGGAGAAGAAGAAGAAGAAGAAGGGGGAAGAAGAAGAGGAGAAGGAGAAGAGATGAAGAGAGAAGAGGAAGAAGAAGAAGAAAGGAGAGAGAGAGAGAGAGAGAGGAGAGAGAACGAGAGAGAGAGAGAGAGAGAGAAGAGAGAAGAGAGAGGACAGGGAGGAGGGAGGAGGGAGAGAGAAGAGGAAGGAGAGAGGGAGAGGGAGGGAGGAAGAGGGAGGGAGAGAGAGAGAGGAGAGAGAGAGAGGGAGGAGGGAAGAGAGAGAGAGGGAGGGAGGGAAAGAGAGAGAGAAAGAGAGAAGGAGGGAGGGAGGGAAAGAGAGAAGGAGGGAGGGAGAGAGGGAGAGAGAGAGAGAAGGAGAGAGAGGGCGAGGGAGAGAGAGAAAGAGGGAGGGAGAGGGGGAGGGAGGGAGGGAGGGAGAGAAAGAGAGAGAGAGAGGGGGGGGGAGGGAGAGAGAGAAAGAGGGAGGGAGAGAAAGAGAGAGAGAGAGAGTGTAAGTCTATGAACCCTAGTACAATGGCTAGCAGGGGTAGTCATAGTTGTTATGACGGCTTCACGCTTAATTATAATGAAACAATGAAGTAAGCACACGAGACAATGTCTTAGTTAAGCGCTGTGCGAGGGGTCGCTTGTCCGGCCATCCAGCCCTAAGGGGCGAAGGCTGAACTGACCTTATCACGTCGAGCGCTGGACACGAACTGACGAGGTGAAATAAAATGGTCATCTACGTCCTCGCTAGCTTGGTGGTTCTAAGTTGGACTTAAAGCCACGTGGCAAACAGTCATGTGGTCTATTGGTAAAATGGCTTACAGATATTATGCTTATTTATACACCATATTGCTTGGCCACCTATTCACGCCTCGCCCTCGAGGCGCCTTAGATTGGCCTCAAGGCGTAACCCAACTTTGCCTGGTCTTGATTGGCTGGTCATCTCGTTTGCGCAGGCATTGTCCTTGGTCCATCTTCGTGGCTGCTCGTCCCCATCGTCCTCTTCTTCCTGGTCCTTGGTGTAATCCATATCCCTTTCCATGTCCCAACTGACCGGAAGGGAAAGAGAAAGTGCGGTCAGGGGTTAGGTCGGGGCAAGGGGAGGAAAGAGATAAAATAATATGATGTCCACAATAACAATAATCATGAATGCGTTAAATTAGTTGTAGTTGAAATAATACAAATCTTTAATAATGAAAGAAATTAATCAACTAGATTAATGAACGATATTCATGTTTGTTGACCACATACAGTGATCACACAGTAATGCAATCTAAGGTCAGAAGAATAATGTGAGAACGTGCCATTTGCTGTTACTTAGCACTTTTACCCAACAAAACCAACGTGAGAGTGACTGCACATGCGGCTAAACACATTTATGGGACAAGAAGGAAGGAAAAGAAGTGAAAAGGCCCAAAACGTGTACTCACGTGGTTTTGAAGACATGGTCGATCGCGGAAGTTGGTCATGCGAATTTCGGAGACTGTCCGAGTTGCGAGCCAAAGGACGCAACAACCATGCTGCCGCCAGTTTGTAAAAGACACAGATGCCTTAGTACATTGGTTGACCGGTTGTCAGTGATGGTAGTTATGATGGCTTGACTCTTTATTATGAGGGAGAGAGAGTGAGTGAGAGAGGGAGGGAGGAGAGAGAGAGGGGGGAGGGAGGAGAGAGTGGGGGAGGGAGGGAGAGAGGAGAGAGAGAGGAGAGAGAGAGAGAGAGAGAGAGAGAGAGAGAGAGAGAGAGAGAGAGAGAGAGAGAGAGAGAGAGAGAGAGACACGAACGAGAGAGAGAGGGAGAGGGTGTACGAGAAAGAGAGCCAGAGAGAGAGAGAGCTAGAGAGAGAGCTAGAGGGAGATAGAGAGAGATAAAGATATACAGATATATATATATATTCTTCTTCAACTGCCATTCATTCCTCTGCAGGACATAGGCCTCTCTCAGTTCATTACAGAGAGGTTATATGGCAGTGCCACCCTCGCCTGAATAGATGCCCTTCCTATTCAACCGCGGTTTGCGCCACGGCGGTGACTTCCCCTACGACAAATGCGCTCAAGGCGATATGTCGTTTTCTAGGTAGGCAATCGAGGTGAAGTTCCTTGCCCAAGGAAACAACGCGTC
>NC_051403.1:30839606-30852106 GCF_015228065.2 Penaeus monodon
GCCATTGCCAAAAACGCCACAGTTGCTCTCAATAACATCTGGAAAGACCGAAGCATTACCTTACGTACAAAATTGAGGGTTATTGAACTTATTAGTTTTCCCAATTGCGTCATATGGTTCTGAGTGTTGGGTGCTGAAGAAGATAGACAAGAAAAAGGTCAATAGTTATGAAATGTGGTGTTACAGACAAGTACTACGTATTAACTGGACAGAAAAGAAAACGAATGATGAAGTGCTGAGAAAAATAAATTGTAAAGACCAGCTGTTGGACATCTTGAACAAACTAAAGTTTATTGGTCATGTGATGAGAAGTAAAAGTCTTGAGAAAAACTTGCTGACAGGGATGGTGATAGGAAACAGAGGAAGAGGCAAACCGAAGATAAGACTGAGCGACAACATCAAAGATATTTGTGGGCTATCGATGGTACAAGTGGAAAGAAAAGCGCCGAAGGACGGCTGCTCAAACATGAGCATACCGTTATTGATGATGATATATATATATATGTATATATATATATATATAATAGTATATATATATGTATTATATATATATATATAATATAAGATATATATATATATATATACACACACACACACACTCTCACACACACCACACACACCACACAACAACACACACATATATATATATATATATATATATATATATATATATATATATATATATAAACATGTTACCATACATCAAACAGATTACCTGGTTGTGGCCAAGTCACTGCGAAAGTGATCGTGACAAATTTTTCCTATTCACTGATAAAAGGAGAGCCACATGCGAAAGGGGCAATTTACACAACCCTTCCTCTTACTTATGATACAACCTTGTAGTAATTGTCGTGTTCTGTGGGACATTCTCGTTTTCATGTTTTCTAAAAGACATTTGTACTTTTTTTGGTATAACTGTACCATTTACAACTATTTGTGCTGTCGAAAAATAATATTGATATAAAATAAAAGAATGGAAACGTTTTTAAAAAGTTGAAATGACATTTTATGTTCACTGAACAAACATCATGTAGACAGAAGAAATAGTCCAAAATAATTTGTTTTTATTAAAAAAAGAAAAAAATATATATGTGTGTGAGTATAGGATGTGCATAATTCTATTCTGTTACCAGTGGACCACATGGCTGGTGACCACACGGATCCAAAGTCCCAAATAGAACCAACCGCTCTGCGAGGGCGAGGTCACATTTTATATTAATCTCGTTTGACCGAGAGTTCGTCACCAGCGACCAGCACGGTAAGGTCAGCTCAGCCCTCTCCCTCCGGGCGGGCTGCCCCGACACCGCGGCGCTTTTACCCCTTTAGACAAGTAGCGTCGTCGTAGCGTGTGTTCACCCCTTTACGTGTGTTTTGCATCCCTGTCAGCCACTGTACTAGAGTACACATAGCCTTTTACAATCTGGTGGCAGGGTGGCGCTGCGTCCTTCCGGCTCGCAGCATGAATGCAAACCTTCGAAGAAAATCCGCTCGACCGCTTCAAGACATGGCTAAGAAAAAAAACACATAAGTACATGTTTGGGCCCCCTTTTCTATTTCTTTTCCCTTCTTCTCCATACATGTGTTAAGCCATTGTTTTTTTGTTGGGTTTAAAGGTGCTAATGACAGCAAATGGCACGTTCTCACACTATTCCTTCACCTCCGATCACATTTCCGTGTGATCGAGTATGCAATCAATAAACATGAATATCGTTCGTTAGTTAAGTAATTAAATTTTTTTTCTTCCCCCGTTTTTTAGAGCATTTATATTGTTTCATCTGCAACGAATTTAATGCGTTTGTGATTTGATCTTATCATAAATATCATTTAATTTTTCCTCCCCATGCCCTGACCTGACCGTCCCTTTTCTTTCGCTTGCGGTCACTTTGGATTAGAAAAATGGTTATTTTTCCCGTCTTGACCTGACCTCACTTTCTCTTTTCCCGGTCGGTGGCGACGTGGGAAGGGTCTGATGACCGCGTGGTTCCCTGTAATTTGGTTGTTATTTTTGTTGATGCCTTGGGAATTAACCATAGCATTGTTACATTGCTTTTGGTGACAAGTTCTATCGGCGCTAGAATGGAGCATGTAACGCAATTTCATAGAAATGTATTATTTTGAATATAGCATAGGATCTTCCCCCATATCATAGTGCACAGAATTGCCCGATATTGCCCCGGGGTTGTGTAAACGCCTAATAGATCTGCGCTCCGTCGTTCGAAAGTAGGTACAATAACCGAAGTTATTCGTTCGGCACCTTTTGAGTCGGTGTGACCTGCAGTTATGTCCGTTAATTAATGTAGGACTAGGGTTTAAGCTAGAATCATTATTCGCTTATTAATCACACTTTTCTCACCCTCCTCAAGTCACTTGCATGATTTGGGTACACCCCAAGCGTTTGTGTGATTTGTGAAAATTTATATATCCTTAGGGAATTTGGCAAGCGCCCATCACAGATACGCAGAAGAGAGCAGGTTTATTATATTCCTGGCTCGAGTCGCTTCAGTCATATACGGCATTTGGGTATAGGGTCCCCCCGTTATTGAGTTTTATTGAAGTCTGACGTGCAAAGCTAGACATGTACCTCGGCAGTTCAGATTTTCTGACCCCGAGAAAATTTGCTTAATAAAAAGTTGGCGAATATTTTTTCATGTCACCATCCATTCATGCATACATTCTGTCGCATATCATTATATGTTGAATTCAATGTGGTAGTTGAAATAATTTTAAATAGCTAGCATTGCTATTTTTACTTCAGTTTTGTTATAGTGAACGTTATATTCGTGTTTGTGATTAATTCTCTGTGTGAGGTCACTCTCGCTTTCCCTCTCATTCACGCTAGCTGTCACTCACACATGTATACACACACATTCACCTCACTCATACACACAGGACAAAAGTCACTGACCCTTTTCATTAATAGGGTTGGTTGCTGTCTTAGTGCTGGCATAAAGATTATGGTGTATCTCTTTAGCCCGCAATTTTGTCTGTCGTGTTGAGTGGCTTCTACATGGTGTACAAGTTACATCTATTTCTTTTCTGTGTGATGACTGTGGTTCAAGTAAATCCTCGTGGATTGCCGAGGTCGTCTCCCTTATTTACTCTCATATCTATCAGAGACGGTTGGTAGTTCAAGCCAGGTCCATGCGGATCGCTACTGACGTCTCCCTCTTCTATTTTCTTCTTTATCTTTGTGAAAATAAAATACAAAAAAAAAAAAAAAAATGAAAATAAAATGAAAAACCAACATTAAAAACCGCAATTTTTTATAAATAACCGGCTAGTGGTAGTTAACACCCCCTCTTCTCTGTTGCCTTTCTTTTTCTCTTACTCTGGCCTTACGTGTATGATCTGGTTCCCCGACTATATATTGCAGTCGGACCAATACGGCACCGAAGGAAGATCCTGCTACAGTTCCTGTCACCTTAGGATGCCGTGGGAAGGACGTCATCGAAGATCGCCATAGGCCTGCGTACCGGATGTTCATCAGAACAGGTGTTAAGCCGCCCATGATGTTGTGGACGGGCGATGCCTGCCGAGACTCCCCGAGTTGCCGCCCCCACCCCCTCGAGACCGCAGATCCATTCAACTCCAGGAGCTCGTGGCGCAGGTATCAGCCGCCTCAACGCCCGTAGATCCGGATGAAGATTACGAGGACGTGTGGATGCGAGAAGGACCTGGACGAAATCTGTGAGGACGTGTGGACGAGGACGCCGCCGAGTTAGGCCTGGGCCAGGACTACGAGGAGGTCTAGACGAATCCGAAGTCAAGGAGGACCTGTGCGAGACTTTCGAGGACGTGTGGACATCGAGGACGGACAGATTACACCGAGGACCAGGAGGATGAGGACAACATGGACGAGCAGCCACAAAGATGCACCAGGACAACGCACGAGAACGAGACGACCAGCCAAGTTAGGGTACCCTTGAAGGCGCCTTGAGGGCGAGACGCGAGTAGGTGGCCGAGCAATATAGGATGTGCATAATTCTATTTCTGTTACCAGTGGACCACGTGGCTGGTGACCACGCGGATCCAAAGTCCCAAATAAGAACCACCTGCTCAGCGAGGGCGGAGGTCACATTTTATATCTGACCTCGTTTGACCGAGAGTTCGTGTTAAGCACCCGACGCGGTAAGGTCAGCTCCGCCCTCTCCCTCCGGGCAGCTGACCGCGACCCGTACACCACCATACCCATAACTAGACATGTCTCGTGTGTTTTCATACTGCGTGTGTCAACTCTTGAAATAAAGAGTGAAGCCGAATACCAGTATCAATACCCCTGCAAGCCAATGTAATTGGGTTCTATACCTGTTATAGTGTGTGTGTGTGTGTGTGTGTGTGTGTGTGTGTAACCTTTTCATAATACAAAACGAATTAAAATACAAATGAAATACACAAACTAAAAGTAGAAACAATAAAGCCAATAAATACAATTAATAGAAACAAAAGTGAAAAATAGTAGAAAACGGGATGGGGTTGAACTACGGGAATCACGCACAGGTGATACAGTTGTGGACAGGTGTGTATGTGAATTGACAGCTGGAGTGTCACACCCCCTCTTGGTGAATGGTACATTCCACACGATCATTTACCGTCATAAATTTGAACCGCATGAAAGAAAAAAATATACAATATTAAAGTAAATTCGATAATCCTGATTTACTCATTGAAGGATTAATATTTCTTTTTTTCCTGTACTTCTTTCTGGCTGATTATAAGTCTAAATCCTATGATTAGTGTTATGCAGAACTGTGATTTGTTCTCAGTTTCCAAGTATAATGACTGCAGTCGCAGCTCGGTTGTTGGCGCTGTGGCAGGTCGTTTCCCTCATTGTCTGTATAGTGAGCGCAAAATAGATAAAGTGACAAAGTGTTCGAATAGTATTTCGGAGTTGATATGGCTATGGCCTTGTCTCATGGCAATATCAATAATGGAGACCTTATAGACCATTTGTAACGTGATAATTACGCTTGATTCAGAGAGACCATCAAAAGCCGAAATATCAACAAGATTAGTTTTTCGAGGCCAACCATGTCTCTGTGGGTCCAGCGATACTAAGCAACTGGCTCTACCAGAGACGAGGCAAAAGCATGCACCCACGAAGTAGGAAGATCAACTAAATGTCATTCAGAACTATAAACCAATGTGGAAGACAACTAGGAAACTTGCATTGAAGTGCATGAATAACATACCCTTAATGAAAACCATTTGATACTCAGTGGCAACACTCCTCACAGTTTGAGAAGGGGGCATGGCCGGTAGTTCATGCCAGGTCATTTTCTTCTTAGTTGTTTATTTTCATTATTTTTTAAAACAATCCCTAACTACTGCAAGGGCTGCAGACCCCTATTGTTTTGTTGCCAACATCTGGTTGGACTTCACATTATGCTACAGCATGCAGATTGTCAGAAACCCTTGGCTTGTTTGAGTGGATGCACAGCAGTGGGACCAGGAAGTTGACGGATATCGCACCCGGCAGATTTACAGGGTATGCCTATGTGGAAGTCCTAGACGAGATGTTTCTACCATTGGTGAGGGCCATGGTGTTCCCCGTGCCATTTTACCTCTCCCAGGGATAATATCCCCATCCACATGAGCAGTGTTGTCTAGGCGTAATTTCGGCAAAACCCCGAGATTATGCTGTGCCACATCCACTCAAAATCGCTAGATCTGAATCCCATTGCGAATGACTGGGAAGCCATGGGCAGAGACTTTCCCCAAAATCATACCTGTAATTGTCATGTCCTGCCCATTGCAACATGGGAGCAATTGCGCTCTGTAGACGGACGCCAGTTAACGGCGGCGTTAGTGGCAACCATACCATCAGACTTGTCCCCCAGACCCCGCCCCCCTCCCCCCCCCAAATAACACCCCTGGCAGGGATACCAATATCAAATGTATCTCACAGCAAATTTTCCAACTGTTTTCGTCGTTATCATATTGTTAATCAGAAAGAGTAAAGATATTTTTTTTTACAAGTGTGTGAGGTCGAGGCTGTAAGGGTGACTGGTTCCACGTGCAGCCATTTTCGGCATCTGTGGTATTCATTTTAGTATTCGCTAAAATGGAAAAGCAATTAACACTGCTTTACATACGACACGTCAAGAGCAGGAAGACCCATTTAAAAACACCAACCCCCAAAAAGCAACCAAAAACACAAGCAAAATTAGTGAATCAGTGTTGAAAGTCGCTATATCTTCGTCACAACCGAAGAAGAATCCTCCAACATGGAAGTCTTTGCAGGTGATCTATATTTCTGTTAGAGGAGGATATGGCCTAAAGCAGTGGTTCTTAACCTGGGGGGTGCTACCTTAGGAGTGGCTTCAGTATTTTCCAATGGAAGCGCAATCCCATGGAAAGCAGGCAGTAATTCCTCTAATTATCTTTGTTATTCCCTTAACGAGAGCATAGTCGCATAAATGGAAGTTTAAATATAATGTCACTGATTCATACTCATTAGAGACTAACAGAACATACTCATATTTTCTTTAAAATCAGGGGGGGGGGGATTTAATTTACAGATGCCTAGGATGCGTGAAGGACATATTCCTAAAAGGGGGGCGTAGTAATTAAAAGGTTAAGAACCACTGGCCTAAGTGGAAGATGAAAAAATGATCACAAAGAATAGACATGTCATATAAAACAAAACATTTTGCATATTCCACGACAATAAAAAAGTAATAATAACGTCATTCGTTACTATCATAGTTTTCATCACATTGTATTATTGTAAACATAATATTGTAGCTTTTGTTGTTATCATTGCTCTTTATATCGCCATTATTACCAATACTGTGCTATTCGCATGTGTAAGAACAGACAAATACACAAAACACCCATTCTTTGCTGTCTATAATAATAATAATAATAATAATAATAATAATAATAATAATCGGTTTATTGATTTTCATGCAGCCAGAGGCTGAAAATATACATAGAAATACAGATAGACAAACTATATATACATAAACATATAAACAACACACAACAAAGTAAAATAACAATCAATAACAACAAAATAAACAGATAAACAAAAGCCAAGTACAAATTCAGGTGAGCTAGGATTGGACAAGTAAATATGGACTAGTGTTCGTTGATGAGTTGGACTAGAGTGGGTACTGTGCTTCGGTGGTAGCGGTCAGTGCGGGCCCTGATGGGCACCAGTTTGTTGGCGGCGCGTAGGGCCCGGCGAGGCGGCGGCGCGTCGGGGGGCAGCAGGTCACGGTGGCGTGGATGGCACAGCAATTTTAGACCAAACTGCTGCAGTGAGGTTGAGTAGTGAGTGGCGAGGGAGGTGAGGCCTAGGGCAGCCAGGGCGCTGTCTTAGCTGGTATAGACAGGACCGAGAATGATCTTGGCTGCCCTTTTCTGCACTCTCTCAAGTTGTAGCAGTTGGGTGGCGGTGAGGGAGGGGGACCAGGCGGGGGAGGCGTAGGTCAATTTAGGCAGGATGAATAGCCTGTAGATATTCTGAAGCTCCGGGAGTGGAACGCCAAGGGACTTGAGGCGACACAGCAATGTGAAGCCTGTACGAGGCAGACCTCACTATGTCTCTGACGTGCTGCGTCCAGGAGAGCTTATCGTCGATGGTGACGCCGAGCAGCTTGGTGGAACGGACTACGTCGAGCAGATGGTTGTCCAGCGTGAGGATGGGCGAGGGAGCGGGGTTGGTGGAGAAGTCGAACTGCATCACAACTGACTTCTGGCGATTGATGGTGACGTGATTTGTGTGGTCCAGGAGAGGAGGTTGTTGAAGGGTGCACTGGATGGCGGAGTGGTCAGGGCAGGAACTATCAATGGTGGCGGCGATGGTTGAGTCATCCACGTATTTCCAACGATGCTCGGTAACGAGGAGAGCGTCGTTAATCATGACTAGGAAGCATAGGGGGCCCATTCTAGTCCCCTGGGGGACTCCGCACGTGAGTGGCAGAAGGCTGGAGACTTGACCCTGCACGCGCACGACCTGTTGCCTGTTGGAGAGAAAGTCTGCCAGCCAGGGGATGAGGCACTCCCTGATGCCTGTGGAAGCTGCTGCTTTTGAGATGACTGTGGTGTGGTCCACCAGGTCGAAAGCTTTCTTGAAATCTATGAAGATGCTGGTGACAGAGGATTTGCGCTTGTCGAGATGGGCGTGGACGAAGTCGAGGAAGCTGACGAGGCAGTGTGTGGTGGAAGAGGAGTGCATGTTGCCGAACTGCCGAGTGTCAACGCTGGGCGCGAGGTCCTGGTAAGCCCAGTCGGCGACAAAGCTTTCACACAGCAGGCTAGGCAACGGAATTATGGCGATGGGTCGTAGTTCGCCGAATGAGGCGGGGCTTGGGGTTTTCCCGATGGCGATGACAAATGCGGTCTTCCATTGTGATTGGCATTTAGACTGTTGCAATGAGGCGTTTATTATGGAAATAAGAGGAGTGGCAAGTTCCATTGCGAACTCCTTGATGAGGCGCATTGGCAGGTCAAGGGGAATGGTGGCTCTCTTGATGCAGATTTTCCCCAGCTTCTGAAGCACCTGGGACTGACTGACTGAGGGAGCAAGTGAGCGGGCTGGCAGGTAGGTGGGGAGGCGGGTGGTGTCCAGGGGGGTAGCTGCTGACAAATTGAGGCGAAGTGATCATTGACAGCCTCTGTTGCTTCACTGGGGCTAAGTTTGCTGGTGCATGGAAACGTGCAAGGCCGCACAGCTCCCGAACTTTTCCGTACCATTGGCTGGGCTGCAGGTGGTAGAAGGTTTTCTTGGCTGTTTTTATTTCCCTGATGACTGTGTTGCGGAGTGATTTGTAGGCGGTGATGTTGTGCGAGTGGAAGGCTTGATTTCTCTGTTGAATGAGACGTTTGATGCGGCCCGTGATCCAAGGCAGGTCCGATGGGTGTATACTGAGTGACTTTTCCGGAAAAAAGTGGTGAAAAGCCGTAGTGACGGTTGAGAAATAGTGGTGCCATTTGTCCTCCACATCAACAGCAGTAAGTACATCAGTCCACAGGTGTTGGGTAATCCATTGGCCAAACTGTATGATTGAGGACTGTGTGAGTGGCCTGTATTTCCTGGTGGGTGAAGGCAGCCATAACAATGATACGTGTCTGCTGCGGCCGACAGAAGAATACGGTAGAGGAGGCTGGTACCAGTCATGTAAATCAGTAAGGATCAAATCCAGGGTTCTTTGTTCATAAGTGGGAAAGTTTACTACTTGTGACAGATGGAGCTCATTTTGCAGGTCGAAGGTGTCTATTTCATTAAAATCACCACATATTATCATCTTGCATGACGGGTATCGCACACGCAGAAGGTCAGTGGTGTGGGTCAGGTGGTTGAGTAGCAGTTGTTTGGTGGGGGCTCGTGGGGGTGGCAAATCACACAGCAGATGAAGGACGCGGCGAGACGAGGGTGGTGAGGAGGGCTGACCTGCACACACAATACTTCCAGGTCAACTGGAACTTCCACGTCCAAGGGAGTGGGCGAGAGTCGTTCTGGGACAACAGGATGACCCCTCCTCCACATTTGTTTGTGCGGAGGCGATGGAACATGCTGTAGCCAGGTATATGTATGGTATCATCCTGGATCTGCCACGCCTCTGTGATGGCTACAATTCGCGGTGATTCAGAAGTGATGATAGTGTGCAGCTCGTCTATTTTGTTGTTGAGGGATGTGACATTAGACAGGAGGAACTTTGGGAAACTGTACCAGAGTCGGGGAACTTCAAAATGTCGGTAAGGCTTAGCTGGTTGGGCCTTCTTTTGCTTGTTCCTAGTCCGGAGTTTGAGAATGCGCCGTTGAGTGTGACGGCCTCCTTTGCTACCCCGGGCATGAAAAATGTCTAAATTCTTTAATCTTTCTATCACTTTACTGTCTGGGAATCTACAACTGTTTTTAATAGAATATAATGTTTTTTGCTGTACCGAAGAAGCACCATACTTAAAATCAGCGGAACACAAATCCAGAGAAAGAGTGAAGGGGGTGAGGCAGTAGGTGGGGGCCGATGTATCGCAATTAAAGCTCAATTTCTTGGAATGTACACTGACACTATGGAATTCACTGAAAATCACTGAGTAGTCACTGCACAGCACTTGTACTAGCCTAAGTGAAATCTAAAAATCCTGGAAGGAACAGAAAAACAGGTGAGGCCAACAGCCGGCCTTGGCTGCTCAGGAGCGCCGACTTGCACGTCCGTCTTGTACGGTGTGTGTGTGTGTGTGTGTGTGTGTGTGTGTGTGTGTGTGTGTGTGTGTGTGTGTGTGTGTGTGTGTGTGTGTGTGTGTGTGTGTGTGTGTGGACACATACATACACACACACACACACACATGCACATATACATGCACAGATACACACACACACACACACACACACACACACACACACACACATATATATATATATATACATATATATATATACATATACATATATATATATATATATATATATATATATATATATATATATATATATATATATATATATATATATATATATTTTTTTTTTTTTTTTTTTTTTTTACACACATACAAACGCACACACACACACATACACAAACACACATACACACATGCATATATATATATATATATATATATATATATATATATATATATATATATATATATATTATAGGATGTGCATAATTCTGTTTCTGTTACCAGTGGACCACGTGGCTGGTTCCACGCAGATCCAAAGTCCCAAATAAGAACCACCCGCTCAGCGAGGGCGGAGGTTACATTTTATATCTCACCTCGTTTGACCGAGAGTTCGTGTCAAGCACCCGACGCGGTAAGGCCGGCTTCGCCCTCTCCCTCCGGGCTAGCTGGCCGCGACCCGTATACCGCGATTACCCCTATAAATTGACATGTCTCGTGTGTTCCCATACTGCGTGTGTCAACTCTTAGAAATAAAGAGTGAAAGAAATAAAGAGTTAAGTCGACCCCTGCAAGCCATTGTACTAAGGATCACAGCCTTTTACACACACATATGTATGAGTATATATATATATATATATATATATATATATATATATATATATATATATATATATATGATATATATATATAAATATATATATATATATATATATATATATATATATATATATGTACACACACACACACACATATAATTACAATAATTACAATAATAAAGATAATGATGAGATACTGATAATGATTATAATATCGTTATTATTGTTATTATTATTGCTATTATTATAATTATTGCTATTATTAGTATAATAGCAAAAATATATTGTAATTACAATGATAATGAAATTAATGATAATTATGATAAAAATTGTAATTCGATTTTTGTTATTATTATATTATTATTATTATTATTATTATTATTATTATTATTATTATTATTATTATCATTACTATTACTATTTTTGTTTTTATTGTTTTGATTATTTCTACTACGGGAATAATTACCAAGAAATATATACATGGCGGAAATAATTGCAATAATAATGATAATCATAAGGATAATAATTGCAATAATGATGATAAAATTAATGATGATGATGATAATGATGATAATAACAATAATATTGTCCATTTAACATTAAAAAAGGAAAGAGAAAAAATTCGAAAAAAGAGGCAAAATCTTGAGAGTTTACTCCAAAATATCGTTTCATTTAGACTTCAATGAAGATTTTGGGAATTATTAGGGTAATAATGATAATATTGATCATAATTTCGTTAATGAGGATAAAAATGAGAAATTTTATAAAATTGCAATTATAATAATAATTTTGATAATAGTGAGAATAATTGCAATAATAATAATAATAATAATAATAATAATGATAAACATAATAATAATAATATCATTATTATTATCATTATTATTATTATTGTTATTATTATTATTATTATTATTATTATCATTATCATTATTATTATTATCATTATCATTATTGTTATCAATATCATTATTACTATTATTGTTGTTATTATTTTTTTTCATTATTATTATTACTTTTATTATTAGTATTACCAAAATAATAAATATGGCGGCAATAATTACAATAATTATGATAATAATGGCAATAATAATGTTATTATTATTAGTTATATGCTTAGTATAATTACACAAAAAATATATGGCGGGAATAACTACAATAATAATGATAATAATGATGATAATTGCAATAATGATAATACTAATAATGAAAATAATCATAATGATGATGATAATGATAATAATGACGATAAGGATATTAATGACGATAATGATGATGATAATAATGATAATAACAATAATAGTGTCCATTTATAATAAAAAATGGAAAAGAAAAAAAATCGAAAAAGTGGTAAATTTTAGAGAAATGCCGTTTCTTCGATTTGAATGATGATAATGATGATCATAATTGTATGAATCATGATGATAGAAATAAGAATAACGAGAATCTTTATTAAATTTGATTCGCATTATTATAATTGTTCTTTCTATGCTTAGTATAATCACAAATATATATATATATATATATATATATATATATATATATATATATATATAT
>NC_051403.1:30857106-30859606 GCF_015228065.2 Penaeus monodon
ACGTGATACCCTGAGAAGTGAACAGGTCCCACTGTTAATGTCCCCTGGAGCATGACAGTGTCAATGCTCCTTGATCGCACTATTGCGTGGAGGATGGCATTCCTTGTGGGGAAGTCATTGATGTTCCACTGTAGTATGCTTAGATTGTGTGTCATAATGTTACTTGATGGTAGTTACATCAGAGACATCGTCGTATTCGGATTGACTGGTGCTGGAGTCTGACAACTCCATTGCGAAGTCCTCGCTGCTTGGGGGGTCTGTTGTCAGGCTATCCCTGGGTCCACAGGGGGGTGGAGAGCCTTTGGTAGCTCTGACTTTGGTTGGATGGGCTTTTCTCTCAGGCTTTTTCCTATGTGTTTTTCTTTGCTGGCTTTACCTGGGCAAGGTCAGCGTGATCTGGCTGCACAGATTCAACCTGGTTTGGCTCTGCCTGTGAGGGCCTGGCCTGGGTTGGAGTAGGGAGGGGAGTGGAGTCCTGGGGTGGGGGTGGGGCTGGTTCGACTCTCTCCAGCTTCCTTCCCTTCAGGACTGCGACAGTCTGGGTTCTTTGCCGTCATAGCGCCCGTGACTGCGTTCTCGGCCTCTTCACTCGACCTCCCCAGGGCTGTTGCTAATGCTGTGATTACAGCAATCAACAGGAAAATCATATCTTCATTTCTTGGGGAGGGTTTTTTTTAGTGCTTTTTAAACCTTTATTCCTGTGGTTCATCTGCACTTTTTTCATTGTCTGAAACTCCTTTTTGTTGGAGATATCCGGTGTCGGCTTCCTTCCTCTTAGGAGGTCGGGGGGCCTTTTCACTTTTGTTCTTTCCCCAGACATAGGTGCCTGGGGGAGCAGGAACAAAGTCTGGTCACTTTTTAGCAACCTCTTGTCGACTGAGGGCCGCCTCTTTCCTGACAGAGCAAGCCAGGCTTCAGGCATGATGCCTCTTGGCACAGTTGGGACATTTGGCTGTTGTGTCCCTATTTTCTTCTTTGTATGCCTTGAGGCACACCTCAGTGTTGTGTGCCTTGCTACAGACAACACATTTAGGTTTGGTTGTGCAGCTAGCCTGGTGGTGACCATCTTTTTGGCACTTGAAACACCGAAGTGGATCAGGCACATATGTTCTTAGGCTGAAGGAGCCCCAGTTATCCAGATCAAGGGTAGTGATTGGGGCTCCTTTCAAGGTCACCAGGACTTGCCTGGTTGGGGTCTTCCTTTTCGACATTCAGGAAGCGTCCACGACCTGTGGGTGTGATGTGATCACTTCCACATCATATGAGACTGAGAAGCCAAGTAGCACCATCTCGACTCTTATTTTTCTCGGGATTCAGTGGTGAGAGACTCACTTTCCTCCCATCTTTCAGCTCCTTCGTTTCCTGCAGGAAACTCAGGGTAGCTTTATCTTTGGGCATAATGATCATGCCCTGATCTCTGGCAACCCGGATCGACAACCGGATTTTACGTTGCATCTCCAGTGCCCTGACCAGTTGTCGACTCTCTCTCAGAGTCTTTCTCCGGCCTCGGACGTTTCGGCCCGCCCTTTGGGCTTTGGGGCTTGCTCGTGGGGGCAGCAGCTGTTTCTGCTGGTTCAGCTTGTGTTTCCCAACTCGGTCAGGGGGGTCGTCTGAGGGGAACTCAGAGATCTCCCTGGCTGGGGTGCAGGCCTGGAGAGGCCAGCACGAGAGTCTATCTGTTGGACAATCTGACGTCACGAACTATACATCTTTCGTATTTGTATTTTTTTACAATATCAAAAGAAAAGTAAAAAAAAAAAAAAAAAAAAATCCATGTTAAAATAAATCTTTTAATATCGTACAAAAAGATAAAAGTAAAAGATGACGAGTGTAAAATGTTTGGAAGATCAGAGATTACAAAAACAATATAACAAATTATAGCGTCGCCGTCTGGTCGTGTGTGCCCTACGCGCTATTAATATATAGTCTACGTTGAAACTGGAAGGTAGCTCTGGCCGCTCGATTTTTACTCCGTTTTTGATTAATTATCAAATATATTTATTGACAATGTCCCGCGCCCTTGAGAATCACTGCAAGGGGCCCCGACCTAGAACGGCTCTGATTAGCTGGAGTTACACCTGATTGGTCTATACCTAATTCGGGGGTATATCTTTTAGAAATAAAGTCAAGTGGAATAGAGTAGTAAAAAGTAAGTGCAGTAAAATGTGGCAATAAAAAGCACCTTACAAAACATCTAGGAGAATAGTTAAGTACATGAATGGAGAGACAGAGAGAGAAAAAAAATTGTATACGGGAAAATAAAATAGTGTATACTTAAAATAAAAGAAAATGTAATGTAATTCTTAATAGAGAACGGAAGTTAGCTATTTTAGGCGGTATTCGTAGACATCCATACAAGTAGACATGTTCGTGTAAATATATAGAGAGATTAAAAGCCAGGTGAACCTCAGGGTACACTGCACAAATAAGAAGCCAACAAAAAGGCTAGACGCCCCCAAAAGAACAGCCCGAGCGCGGCTGTGAAGACTGAAAACGAGTG
>NC_051403.1:30864707-30877207 GCF_015228065.2 Penaeus monodon
GGGAGGGGGGAGAACGAAGAGAGAGAGAGAGAGAGAAAAAGGAGAGGGAGAGAGAGAGGAGAGGAGAGAGAGAGAGAGAGAGAGATCGAACGAAGAGAGAGGAGAGAGAGACAAAAAGAGAGAGAGAGAGAGTGAACGAGAGAGAGAGAGAAGAGAGAGAGGAAGAGAGAGGAACGAGAGAGAGATGAAGAGAGAGAGAGAGAGAGGGGAGAGAGAGAGAGAGAGGAAGAAGAAAAGAGAGAGGAAGAGGGGAGAAGGGAGAGAGAGAGAGAGAGAGAGATCGAACGAGAGAGAGAGAGAGATAGAGAGAGAGATGAGAGGAGAGGGGAGAGAGGGAGAGAGAGAGAGAGATCAAACGAGGAAAAGGGGAGGGGAGAGAAAGAGAGAGAGAAGAGAGAAGAAGAAATAGTAGTATAAAAGAAAAGCCCAGCAGCCGAAGTCCCGCCTCTCTAACTCTGGGCTTCTCACAGCTCCCGGGCGGGCAAGTCCTGGTGCAGATCCCTTGTTGCCGAGACCCGCAGACGGTTTGTGTCCTCTCCTGGCGGCGGATCTTCGGGAGGCCGACGCCTTGGCAGCTGAATATCCGCACAGGTAAGATTGTGGGTGTGTAGTGTGTGAGTGCGTGTGTGAGTGTGTGTGTGCGTAGTGTGTGTGTGTGTGTGTAGTGTGTGAGTGTGTGTGTGTAGTGTGTGAGTACGTGTGTGTAGTGTGTGAGTGCGTGTATGTAGTGTGTGAGTGTGTGTGTGTGTGGTGGTGTGTGTGTGTTGTGTGTGGTGTTGTGTGGGTTGGGTTGTGTGTGGTGTGTGTGGTGGGTGTGTGTGTAGGTGGGTGTGTGTGGTGTGTGTGTGGGGTGTGTGTGTGTGTTGTGTGTGTGTGGTGTGTGGTGTGTTGTGTGTGTGTTTGGTGCTGTAAAAAAAAAAAAGGTGAATGTTGTTTTTTTGGGGGGGGTGGTTTGGTTTTGTGTTTGGTTTTGTTCCCGGGAAATTTTGGTTGTTTTTGGGGTGTGTGAATGGTTGGTTGTGGCCCCCCGGGTGATGGTTGGGTGGTGGGAGGAGAATTATAAAATCAATTGATTGCATTAAATTCCATCCCCTTTTTAAAATTAAATATATATTAATATATAATATATATAAAATATAAAAAATATAAAATATTATATTTAATTTTTATATTAAAATTTACCCATATATACATATATTTCTTTAAAATATATTAATAATATATAAAATTATAATATTAATATATAAAATAATATATAAAATAATAAATAATATATATACAAAAATAAAATAATATATATATATATATATAATATATAATATAATATATATATATATTAATATATATATTTTATAAAAACCTCGTACATCTGACTTCGTTTTCTAATTTCTAATTTTAATTTTGCCCGAGTCCCCACAGGGGTTTGTGTAAATTTTGATCATTACTATGATAGTAGAGAGGTAATGTCTATGGAAAGTAGACCTAGTTGCAACTCCTTTTTGTCGGATGGCATGGTGGTTAGTACGGCCCCGGGTTTTTCCCCCAGTGACCAAGTTCGAGACCTGGTCAGGGGGGATTTTTTTATAGTAATATAATATATATATATTAATAATATATAATATTATATATATAATATATTGTAATTATATATATATAACTATAATATATAATATATATATATATAATATAAAAAGAAGGAAGGAGAGGGGAGAGAGAAGAGAGAGAGAGGGGGGAGGGAAAAGACCCCCCCACCCCCAACACACACACACACACCCCCACACCACCACCACACAACCACACACCACACACAACCACCAAAACCCCACACCACCCCACACACAACACACACACACCATTTTCACCACTTACCTTTGATTTTTTCGCCTCGCTCTTTTCGGTTAAAATTTCTTCAGACGATAAGATATGCCAGCAGATGCAAAAGGTCCTCGAGGACACCTTGCCTTGCTCTGGATCTCTCCCGACGACAAAAGAACAAACACACTCAATGCAACGACGGCCTCATTTCGTCAAAGCTCATCGAAAGAACATTACAACCCTAGCTGTGAGCACGCTCTTTGCATGTGTCTAAAACTGCGCGATATAGACATGGAGAAGTGAGGCCTCAGGACATCGAGGGTTTGAGGCCTCGCCCGGCCTAGACAAAGATGCAGCTATCGTCCGGTCTTTTCTTTGACTCTGCTCTTGGATCTTTCATGAATTACTAACAAGACATTCAATTTAAGGCTATTGTGTCAAGATCAAGAAATTGTTGGTGCAATTGCTAAACTGAAGCTGAAACAGGTAACTAGAGGTGGACTGAACTGTTGTAATATCCCGTGACCATAAACCATCATTATATCTGTCTTATGCCTTTAGTCTCTGTTCTTCAAATTACTACAGATAAAATGTTTAAATCATATGATTTTATATGGCATATATAATATACTGATTATAGTATCTATTAGTATATAATAATTATACTGATAATTATCTTTAATATAGATATTAATGTATAATCATGAACATGATAATCGATATATATATATATATATATATATATATATATATAGCATATATATATATATATAATATATATTATTATTATGATTTGTATACATATATATATATAATATATATATATATATAGATATATAGTATATAATATATACACACGTATATGATATATATATATATAATATATATATATATATATATATATATATATATATATATATATATAATATACACACGTATATTTATATATATACATAACATATATATATATTATAATATATATATATGTATATATATATATATATATATATATATATATATATATATATATATATATATATATATATATATATATATATGTACCAGAAACCAGATTCTAAATCTGAAATTGATCATAGAGAAAAACAGAGAAACTCAGAAAGACCTATACCTGTGTTTCATCGATTACTCGAAAGCTTTTGATACTGTTGATCATGATATCCTCTGGAATAACATGGACGATATTAAATTTCCAAAACACATCATCCAACTAATATAAGCCATGTATGACCAACAACAAGCAACTGTAAGAACCACTTATGGGTTAACAGAATGGTTCGAAGTCAACCAAGGAGTACGACAAGGTTGCAATCTGTCTCCACACCTTTTTAATATATATTCTGAAGCAATTATGAGAGGTGCTCTAGAGAATTTTGAAGGAACTGTAGATGTTGGAGGATACAAAATATCAAATCTAAGATACGCCGATGATATAGTTTTAATTGCCAGCAGGATCATTGAACTACAACAACTACTAGATAAAATTAGAGAAGCAAGCGAAAAGGCTGGTTTGTTTCTTAATGCCAAGAAAACTAAGATCATGAAGATTCGAAGATAACCGGTAATGAATGATGATGAACATGTTACAATCAATGGAGTGGTGGAAAATGTGAGAGTTCACTTATCTTGGAGCTGTTTTAACTAATACATATGATGATTCACCAGAGATAAAAAGAAGAATTGCCATTGCCAAAAACGCCACAGTTGCTCTCAATAACATCTGGAAAGACCGAAGCATTACCTTACGTACAAAATTGAGGTTATTGAACTTATTAGTTTTCCCAATTGCGTCATATGGTTCTGAGTGTTGGGTGCTGAAGAAGATAGACAAGAAAAAGGTCAATAGTTATGAAATGTGGTGTTACAGACAAGTACTACGTATTAACTGGACAGAAAAGAAAACGAATGATGAAGTGCTGAGAAAAATAAATTGTAAAGACCAGCTGTTGGACATCTTGAACAAACTAAAGTTTATTGGTCATGTGATGAGAAGTAAAAGTCTTGAGAAAAACTTGCTGACAGGGATGGTGATAGGAAACAGAGGAAGAGGCAAACCGAAGATAAGACTGAGCGACAACATCAAAGATATTTGTGGGCTATCGATGGTACAAGTGGAAAGAAAAGCGCCGAAGGACGGCTGCTCAAACATGAGCATACCGTTATTGATGATGATATATATATATATATATAATATATAAATATATATATGTATATTATATATATTTATATATATATATATATATAGATATATATATAATAACACACACACACACACACACACACACACACACACACAGACTACGACTTACGAAAACACACAAACACAAATATATATATCCTATCTATATATATATATATAAGATATACTATATTAAAACTGTCCATACATCAAACAGATTACCTGGTTGTGGCCAAGTCACTGCAAAAGACATGATCGTGACAAATTTTTCCTATTCCTGAAAAAGGAAGAGCACAAGCGATAAGGGGAATTTACAAAACTCTTACTTTACTTATGATACAACTTATAATGTCGTGTCTTGGACATTCTCGTTTATGTTTTCTAAAAGAAACATTTGTACTTTTTTTGGTATAACTGTACCATTTACAACTATTTGTGCTGTCGAAAAATAATATTGATATAAAATAAAAGAATGGAAACGTTTTTAAAAAGTTGAAATGACATTTTATGTTCACTGAACAAACATCAATGTAGACGAAGAAATAGTCCAAAAATAATTTGTTTTTATTAAAAAAAGAAAAAAATATATATGTGTGTGAGTATAGGATGTGCATAATTCTATTTCTGTTACCAGTGGACCACATGGCTGGTGACCACACGGATCCAAAGTCCCAAATAAGAACCAACCGCTCTGCGAGGGCGGAGGTCACATTTTATATTTAATCTCGTTTGACCGAGAGTTCGTCACCAGCGACCAGCACGGTAAGGTCAGCTCAGCCCTCTCCCTCCGGGCGGGCTGCCCCGACACCGCGGCGCTTTTACCCCTTTAGACAAGTAGCGTCGTCGTAGCGTGTGTTCACCCCTTTACGTGTGTTTTGCATCCCTGTCAGCCACTGTACTAGAGTACACATAGCCTTTTACAATCTGGTAGCAGGGTGGCGCTGCGTCCTTCCGGCTCGCAGCATGAATGCAAACCTTCGAAGAAAATCCGCTCGACCGCTTCAAGACATGGCTAAGAAAAAAACACATAAGTACATGTTTGGGCCCCCTTTTCTTATTTCTTTTCCCTTCTTCTCCCATACATGTGTTAAGCCATTGTTTTTTTGTTGGGTTTAAAGGTGCTAATGACAGCAAATGGCACGTTCTCACACTATTCCTTCACCTCCGATCACATTTCCGTGTGATCGAGTATGCAATCAATAAACATGAATATCGTTCGTTAGTTAAGTAATTAATTATTTTCTCTCGTTTTTAGAGATTTATATTGTTTCATCTGCAACGAATTTAATGTGTTTGTGATTTGATCTTATCATAAATATCATTTAATTTTTCCTCCCCATGCCCTGACCTGACCGTCCCTTTTCTTTCGCTTGCGGTCACTTTGGATTAGAAAAATGTTATTTTCCCGTCTTGACCTGACCTCACTTTCTCTTTTCCCGGTCGGTGGCGACGTGGGAAGGGTCTGATGACCGCGTGGTTCCCTGTAATTTGGTTGTTATTTTTGTTGATGCCTTGGGAATTAACCATAGCATTGTTACATTGCTTTTGGTGACACGTTCTATCGGCGCTAGAATGGAGCATGTAACGCAATTTCATAGAAATGTATTATTTTGAATATAGCATAGGATCTTCCCCCATATCATAGTGCACAGAATTGCCCGATATTGCCCCTGGGTTGCGCTCCGTCGTTCGAAAGTAGGTACAATAAACTGAAGTTATTTGTTCAGCACCTTTTGAGTCGGTGTGACCTGCAGTTATGTCCGTTAATTAATGTAGGACTACGGTTTAAGCTAGAATCATTATTCGCTTATTAATCACACTTTTCTCACCCTCCTCAAGTCACTTGCATGATTTGGGTACACCCCAAGCGTTTGTGTGATTTGTGAAAATTTATATATCCTTAGGGAATTTGGCAAGCGCCCATCACAGATACGCAGAAGAGAGCAGGTTTATTATATTCCTGGCTTGAGTCGCTTCAGTCATATACGGCATTTGGGTATAGGATCCCCCCGTTATTGAGTTTTATTGAAGTCTGACGTGCAAAGCTAGACATGTACCTCGGCAGTTCAGATTTTCTGACCCCGAGAAAATTTGCTTAATAAAAAGTTGGCGAATATTTTTTCATGTCACCATCCATTCATGCATACATTCTGTCGCATATCATTATATGTTGAATTCATTGTGGTAGTTGAAATAATTTTAAATAGCTAGCATTGCTATTTTACTTCAGTTTTGTTATAGTGAACGTTAATATTCGTGTTTGTGATTCATTCTCTGTGTGAGGTCACTCTCGCTTTCCCTCTCATTCACGCTAGCTGTCACTCACACATGTATACACACACATTCACCTCACTCATACACACAGGACAAAAGTCACTGACCCTTTTCATTAATAGGGTTGGTTGCTGTCTTAGTGCTGGCATAAAGATTATGGTGTATCTCTTTAGCCCGCAATTTTGTCTGTCGTGTTGAGTGGCTTCTACATGGTGTACAAGTTACATCTATTTCTTTTCTGTGTGATGACTGTGGTTCAAGTAAATCCTCGTGGATTGCCGAGGTCGTCTCCCTTATTTACTCTCATATCTATCAGAGACGGTTGGTAGTTCAAGCCAGGTCCATGCGGATCGCTACTGATGTCTCCCTCTTCTATTTTCTTCTTTATCTTTGTGAAAATAAAATACAAAATAAAAAAAAAATGAAAATAAAATGAAAAACCAACATTAAAAACCGCAATTTTTTATAAATAACCGGCTAGTGGTAGTTAACACCCCCTCTTCTCTGTTGCCTTTCTTTTTCTCTTACTCTGGCCTTACGTGTATGATCTGGTTCCCGACTATATATTGCAGTCGGACCAATACGGCACCGAAGGAAGATCCTGCTACAGTTCCTGTCACCTTAGGATGCCGTGGGAAGGACGTCATCGAAGATCGCCATAGGCCTGCGTACCGGATGTTCATCAGAACAGGTGTTAAGCCGCCCATGATGTTGTGGACGGGCGATGCCTGCCGAGACTCCCCGAGTTGCCGCCCCCACCCCTCGAGACGCCGCAGATCCATTCAACTCCAGGAGCTCGTGGCGCAGGTATCAGCCGCCTCAACGCCCGTAGATCCGGATGAAGATTACGAGGACGTGTGGATGCGAGAAGGACCTGGACGAGATCTGTGAGGACGTGTGGACGAGGACGCCGCCGAGTTAGGCCTGGGCCAGGACTACGAGGAGGTCTAGACGAATCCGAAGTCAAGGAGGACCTGTGCGAGACTTTCGAGGACGTGTGGACATCGAGGACGGACAGATTACACCGAGGACCAGGAGGATGAGGACAACATGGACGAGCAGCCACAAAGATGCACCAGGACAACGCACGAGAACGAGACGACTAGCCAAGTTAGGGTACCCTTGAAGGCGCCTTGAGGGCGAGACGCGAGTAGGTGGCCGAGCAATATAGGATGTGCATAATTCTATTTCTGTTACCAGTGGACCACGTGGCTGGTGACCACGCGGATCCAAAGTCCCAAATAAGAACCACCCGCTCAGCGAGGGCGGAGGTCACATTTTATATCTGACCTCGTTTGACCGAGAGTTCGTGTTAAGCACCCGACGCGGTAAGGTCAGCTCCGCCCTCTCCCTCCGGGCAGCTGACCGCGACCCGTACACCGCCATACCCATAACTAGACATGTCTCGTGTGTTTTTATACTGCGTGTGTCAACTCTTGAAATAAAGAGTGAAGCCGAATACCAGTATCAATACCCCTGCAAGCCAATGTAATTGGGTTCTATACCTGTTATAGTGTGTGTGTGTGTGTGTGTGTGGTGGTGTGTCTGTGTGTAACCTTTTCATAATACAAAACAGAATAAAAATACAACATGAAATACAACACACAATATAAAAGTAAGAAACACATCAAAGCCAATATAATATACCAATATAATAGAAAAACAAAATGAAAAATAGTATGAAAACGGGATGATTGGGGTTGAACTATGGGATCAGACACAGGTGATTACGTTGTGGGACAGGTGGTACGGGAATGGACTCGACGCTGAGTCGCCACACCCCTCTTGGTGAATGCGTTACATTCCAACGTCATTTACGGTTTCATATATTTGAACGCATGAAAGAAAAAAATATAGCATATTAAAGTCAATTTCGATATACTGATTTACTAATGAAGGTTAATTTTTTTTTTTCAAACTGTACTTCGTTTCTGGCTGATTATAAGTCTAAATCCTATGATTAGGTATGCAGAAAACTGTGAAAGGGTCTCAGTTCAAAGGGATAATGACTGAGTCGCAGCTCGGTTGTTGGCGCTGTGCAGGTCGTTTCCCTCATTGTCTGTATAGTGAGCGCAAAATAGATAAAGTGACAAAGTGTTCGAATAGTATTTCGGAGTGATATGGCTATGGCCTTGTCTCATGGCAATATCAATAATGGAGACCTTATAGACCATTTGTAACGTGATAATTACGCTGATTCAGAGAGACCATCAAAAGCCGAAATATCAACAAGATTAGTTTTTCGAGGCCAACCATGTCTCTGTGGGTCCAGCGATACTAAGCAAACTGCTCTACCAGAGACGAGGCAAAAAGCATGCACCCACGAAGTAGGAAGATCAACTAAATGTCATTCAGAACTATAAACCAATGTGGAAGACAACTAGGAAACTTGCATTGAAGTGCATGAATAACATACCCTTATGAAAACATTTGATACTCAGTGGCAACACTCCTCACAGTTTGAGAAGGGGGCATGGCCGGTAGTTCATGCCAGGTCATTTTCTTCTTAGTTGTTTATTTTCATTATTTTTTAAAACAATCCCTAACTACTGCAAGGGCTGCAGACCCCTATTGTTTTGTTGCCAACATCTGGTTGGACTTCACATTATGCTACAGCATGCAGATTGTCAGAAACCCTTGGCTTGTTTGAGTGGATGCACAGCAGTGGGACCAGGAAGTTGACGGATATCGCACCCGGCAGATTTACAGGGTATGCCTATGTGGAAGTCCTAGACGAGATGTTTCTACCATTGGTGAGGGCCATGGTGTTCCCCGTGCCAGAGCCATTTTACCTCTCCCAGGGATAACATCCCCATCCACATGAGCAGTGTTGTCTAGGCGTAATTTCGGCAAAACCCCGAGATTATGCTGTGCCACATCCACTCAAAATCGCTAGATCTGAATCCCATTGCGAATGACTGGGAAGCCATGGGCAGAGACTTTCCCCAAAATCATACCTGTAATTGTCATGTCCTGCCCATTGCAACATGGGAGCAATTGCGCTCTGTAGACGGACGCCAGTTAACGGCGGCGTTAGTGGCAACCATACCATCAGACTTGTCCCCCAGTCCCCGCCCCCCTCCCCCCCCCCAAATAACACCCCTGGCAGGGATACCAATATCAAATGTATCTCACAGCAAATTTTCCAACTGTTTTCGTCGTTATCATATTGTTAATCAGAAAGAGTAAAGATTTTTTTTTTACAAGTGTGTGAGGTCGAGGCTGTAAGGGTGACTGGTTCCACGTGCAGCCGTTTTCGGCATCTGTGGTATTCATTTTAGTATTCGCTAAAATGGAAAAGCAATTAAAACTGCTTTACATACGACACGTCAAGAGCAGGAAGACCCATTTAAAAACACCAACCCCCAAAAAGCAACCAAAAACACAAGCAAAATTAGTGAATCAGTGTTGAAAGTCGCTATATCTTCGTCACAACCGAAGAAGAATCCTCCAACATGGAAGTCGTTGCAGGTGATCTATATTTCTGTTAGAGGAGGATATGGCCTAAAGCAGTGGTTCTTAACCTGGGGGGTGCTACCTTAGGAGTGGCTTCAGTATTTTCCAATGGAAGCGCAATCCCATGGAAAGCAGGCAGTAATTCCTCTAATTATCTTTGTTATTCCCTTAACGACAGCATAGTCGCATAAATGGAAGTTTAAATATAATGTCACTGATTCATACTCATTAGAGACTAACAGAACATACTCATATTTTCTTTAAAATCGGGGGGGGGGGAATTTATTTAAGATGACCTAGGATGCGTGGAGGACATATTCCTAAAAGGGGGGGCGTAGTAATTAAAAGGTTAAGAACCCCTGGCCTAAGTGGAAGATGAAAAAATTATCACAAAGAATAGACATGTCATATAAAACAAAACATTTTGCATATTCCACGACAATAAAAAAGTAATAATAACGTCATTCGTTACTATCATAGTTTTCATCACATTGTATTATTGTAAACATAATATTGTAGCTTTTGTTGTTATCATTGCTCTTTATATCGCCATTATTACCAATACTGTGCTATTCGCATGTGTAAGAACAGACAAATACACAAAACACCCATTCTTTGCTGATACTATAAATAATAATATAATAATAATAATAATAATAAATAATAATAATCGGTTTATTGATTTTCATGCAGCCAGAGGCTGAAAATATACATAGAAATACAGATAGACAAACTATATATACATAAACATATAAACAACACATAACAAAGTAAAATAACAATCAATAACAACAAAATAAACAGATAAACAAAAGCCAAGTACAAAATCAGGTGAGCTAGGATTGGACAAGTAAATATGGACTAGTGTTCGTTGATGAGTTGGACTAGAGTGGGTACTGTGCTCCTGGTGGTAGCGGTCAGTGCGGGCCCTGATGGGCACCAGTTTGTTGGCGGCGCGTAGGGCCCGGCGAGGCGGCGGCGCGTCGGGGGGCAGCAGGTCACGGTGGCGTGGATGGCACAGCAATTTTAGACCAAACTGCTGCAGTGAGGTTGAGTAGTGAGTGGCGAGGGTGGTGAGGCCTAGGGCAGCCAGGGCGCTGTCTTAGCTGGTATAGACAGGACCAAGAATGATCTTGGCTGCCCTTTTAGTTTCTGCACCGAGTGAGGGAGGGGGACCAGGCGGGGGAGGCGTAGGTCAATTTAGGCAGGAGGAATAGCCTGTAGATATTCTGAAGCCCCGGGAGGGGAACGCCGAGGGACTTGAGGCGACACAGCAATGTGAACCCTGTACGAGGCAGACCTCACTATGTCTGACGTGCTGCGCCAGGAGAGCTTATCGTCGATGGTGACCCCGAGCAGCTTGGTGGAACGGATACGTCGAGCAGATGGTTGCCAGCGTGAGGATGGGCGAGGGAGCGGGGTTGGTGGAGAAGTCGAACTGCATCCCAACTGACTTCTGGCGATTGATGTGACGTGATTGTGCTGGTCCAGGAGAGGAGGTTGTTGAAGGTGCACTGGATGGCGGGGGAGTGGTCAGGGCAGGAAACTATCAATGGTGGGGGCGATGGTTGAGTCATCCACGTATTTCCAACGTGCTCGGAAACGAGGAGAGCGTCGTTAATCATGACTAGGAAGCATGGGGGGCCCCATTCTAGTCCCCTGGGGGACTCCGCACGTGAGGGGCAGAAGGCTGGAGACTTGACCTGCATGCGCAGGCTGTTGCCTGTTGGAGAAAAAGTCTGCCAGCCAGGGGATGAGGCACTCCCTGATGCCTGTGGAAGCTGTGCTTTTGAGATGACTGTAGTGTGGTCCACCAGGTCAAAGCTTTCTTGAAATCTATGAAGATGCTGGTGACAGAGGATTTGCGCTTGCGAGGATGGGCGTGGGACGAAGTGAGGAAGCTGACGAGGCAGTGTGTGGTGGAAGAGGAGTGCATTTTGCTGAAACTCCCGAGTGTCAACGCGGGGCGCGAGGCCCTGGTAACCCCAATCGGGGGACAAAGCTTTCACACAGCAGGCTAGGCAAGGAATTATGGCGATGGTGTATTTCGCCGAATGAGGCGGGGCTTGGGGTTTTCCCGAGGGCCCGGTGACAAATGCGGTCTTCCATTGTGATGGGCACTTGGGATGTTGCAATGGGGCGTTATTATGGAAATAAGAGGAGTGGCAAGTCCTTTGCGAACCCCTTTGATGAGGTGCATTGGCAGGTCAAGGGGAATGGTGGCTCTCTTGATGCAGATTTCCCCAGCTTCTGAAGCACCTGGGACTGACTGACTGGGGAGCAAAGTGAGCGGGTGGCAGGTAGGTGGGGAGGCGGGTGGGTCCAGGGGGGTAGCTGCTGACAAATTGAGTCGAAGTGATCATTGACAGCCTCGTTGCTTCACTGGGGCTAAGGTTGTGGTGCATGGAAACGTGCAAGGCCACACAGCTCCCGAAACTTTCCGTACCTTTGGTGGGCTGCAGGTGTTGTATTGGCTTGAAAAGGTTTTGGGCTGTTTTATTTCCCTGATGACTGTGTTGCGGAGTGATTTGTAGGCGGTGAGTTGGCGAGTGGAAGGCTTGATTTCTCTGTTGAATGAGACGTTTGATGCGGCCCGTGATCCAAGGCAGGTCGATGGGTGTATACTGAGTGATTTTTCCGGAAAGAAGGGGTTTGAAAAGCTGTAGTGACGGTCGAGAAATAGTGGTGCCATTGTCCTCCACATCAACAGCAGTAAGTACATCAGTCCACAGGTGTTGGGTAATCCATTGGCCAAACT
>NC_051403.1:30882207-30884223 GCF_015228065.2 Penaeus monodon
TTAGTAAGGTAATAAATGATAATAATGATTATAATGTAGTAATCATGAGATAAAAATGAGAATGATTAAATGTGATTTCGTAGTATATATCATCATTGTTTAGTATTCCTCTTATTTCTCCTATTAGTTTGATGACCAAAAAATATGTATGGCGTCAGTAATTACAAATATTATGATAAACATGGATAATAAGAAATAGGATGATTACTAATGATAATAACGATGATAATGATTATACAACGATGATAATGATGATATGATCATACAAATGAGATAATGGTGATAATAACAAAAGAAAAAAATCCCAAAAGTCGAAAAAAGTGGCATATCTTGCAAAAATGCCGTTTTTTATGATTTCAATGATGAATTTGGGCAATATTAGGGTAATAATTGATGGCTAATTATCATAAATCTCTTAATCCTGAAGATACAAATGAGAATAATGAGAATTTTTATTATATTTCGTTCGCATTATTATCATTATTGTTATTCTTATTATTATCATTATTTCTATTACTATAACTACCAAAAAATATGTATATGACGGCAATAATTACAATAATAATGATAATTATGATGATAATGATGAAAATAATTGCAATAACAATGATAATGATGACAATAATTATGATAATAGTTTTAATAATTATGTTAATGAAGATAATAATGATGATGATGATAATGAGTATGATTATGATAATAATGATGATAATGATAATGATAATAATAATGAAGATAATACCAGTAATATTGTCCCTTTATAATAAAAATAAGGAAAAAAAATAAAAATCCCAAAATTCGACAAATCTAACGAAATATAGAATTGTAAGACTACAGTCCAAAATGCATTTTTTGAAAAAAATAAAAATTCGATTATTATGATGATGATGATGATAATAATAATAATAATAATAATAATAATAATAATAATAATAATAATAATAATAATAATAATAATGATAATAATAATAATTATTATTATTATTATCATTATTGCTGTTGTTGTTGTTTCTATTGTTATTATTGCTTCTACTATTAGTATAATTAACAGAAAAAATATATGACGGATATATTTACAATAATAATGATGATAATGCTAATGCTAATGATAATAATGATAATAATAACAATAATAGTATCCATTTATGATAAAAAAAGGAAAAATAAAAAAATACTCAAAACTCGAAAAAGTGGCAAAATCCAGCGAAATATAGCCTTTGGAGAGTATACTTCAATATGCCTTTTTTCGATTTCAATGTTGACTTTTATTTATTATTAATAGTGATCATAATTATATTAAACATGACGAAAAAATGAGAATAATGAGAATTTTTATTTAAATTGATTCCCATTATTATCATTATTTCTATTTTATCATCATTATTTCCACTGTTAGTATAGTTATTAAAAATATATATGGCAGCAATAATTACAATAATAATGACAACAATGATGATAGCAATTGCAATAATGATGATAATGAGGATACTAATAATGAAAATAATCGTAATGATGATGATAATGATAATAATAACAATAATTCTGATGATTTTGGCAATTATTAGGGTAATAATGATAATAATAATCATAATTGTATTAATCGTGATTTTAATTTTAATTAAATTTGATTTGCATTATTATTATTGTTGTTTCTATTCTTATCATTATTATTTCTACTCTTAGTATAATTACCCCCTAAAAAAAGAAAAAGAAAAAGAAAAAACGAAAAGAGAGAGAGAGAAAAAAAAATATATGGTGGCAATAATTACAACATTAATTATAATAATGCTGATAATGATGATAACAATTGCAATAATGATGATACAAATGATGATAATGATAAGAATGATGATAATGATGACAGTAACAATAATAGTGGCAATTTATAATAAAAAGGAAAAAAAAATCCCAAAAGAAAAACAGCGATATATTATATATATATATATATATATATATATATAATATAAAATATATTATATATATATAAGCATATAATATATAATATATAAAATATAT
>NC_051403.1:30891823-30913913 GCF_015228065.2 Penaeus monodon
TAATAATAATAATAATAATAATAATAATAATAATAATAATGAAAATGATAACATAAATGATAATGTTGATAATAATGATAATACATAACGATAATAACGATGATGATGATAGGGAAAGTCATGTGAATACAGATTTTCCGAGGACACTCGAAAAAACTTTTTCGATCAAAAATTATAATTCTGGAAAGAATTCAGTAAATAATGATGACATTTGGATTATTAATGATGATAATAATGATAATAATTATAAGAATAATAATACTGATAATAATTATAAGAATGATAATAATGATAATAATTATAAGAATGATAATAATGATACAATGATATTAACTGCAATACGTGCTTTTGATAATAATGAACTGCAATAATCATAGTGTAAGGTGGCTTCCTAGTCCCACTCATCTCGGGCTTTCAAAAGCCTCCCCTCCCACTCGTTTTCAGTCTCACAGCCGCGCTCGGGCTGTTCTTTTGGGGGTGTCTAGCCTTTTTGTTGGCTTCTTATTTGTGCAGTGTACCCTGAGGTTCACCTGGCTTTTAATTTCTCTATATATTTACACGAACATGTCTACTTGTATGGATGTCTACGAGTACCGCCTAAAATGGCTAAGTTCCGTTCTCTATTAAGAATTACATTACATTTTCTTTTATTTTAAGTATACACTATTTTATTTTCCCGTATACAATTTTTTTCTCTCTCTCTTTCTCTCCATTCATGTACTTAACTATTCTCCTAGATGTTTTTTGTAAGGTGCTTTTTATTGCCACATTTTACTGCACTTACTTTTTACTACTCTATTCCACTTGACTTTATTTCTAAAAGATATACCCCCGAATTAGGTATAGACCAATCAGGTGTAACTCCAGCTAATCAGAGCCGTTCTAGGTCGGGGCCCCTTGCAGTGATTCTCAAGGACGCGGGACATTGTCAATAAATATATTTGATAATTAATCAAAAACGGAGTAAAATCGAGCGGCCAGAGCTACCTTCCAGTTTCAACGTAGACTATATATTCATAGCGCGTAGGGCACACACGACCAGACGGCGACGCTATAATTTGTTATATTGTTTTTGTAATCTCTGATCTTCCAAACATTTTACACTCGTCATCTTTTACTTTTATCTTTTTGTACGATATTAAAAAAAAATATGTTTTAACTTGGATTTTTTTTTTTTTTTTACTTTTCTTTTGATGTAAAAAAATACAAATACGAAAGATGTATAGTTCGTGACGTCAGATTGTCCAACAGATAGACTCTCGTGCTGGCCTCTCCAGGCCTGCACCCCAGCCAGGGAGATCTCTGAGTTCCCCTCATTTCACCCCCTGACCGAGTTGGAAACACAAGCTGAACCAGCCGAATCAGCTGCTGCCCCCACGGGCAAGCCCCAAAGCCCAAAGGGCGGGCAGAAACGTCCGAGGCCGGAGAAAGACTCTGAGAGAGAGTCGACAACTGGTCAGGGCACTGGAGATGCAACGTAAAATCCGGTTGTCGATCCAGGTTGCTAGAGATCAGGGCATAATCATTATGCCCAAAGATAAAGCTACCCTGAGTTTCCTGCAGGAAACGAAGGAGCTGAAAGATGGGAGGAAAGTGAGTCTCTCACCACTGAATCCCGAGAAAAATAAGAGTCAAGATGGTGCTACTTGGCTTCTTAGTCTCATATGATGTGGAAGTGATCACATCACACCCACAGGTCGTGGACGCTTCCTGAATGTCGAAAAGGAAGACCCCAACCAGGCAAGTCCTGGTGACCTTGAAAGGAGCCCCAATCACTACCCTTGATCTGGATAACTGGGGCTCCTTCAGCCTAAGAACATATGTGCCTGATCCACTTCGATGTTTCAAGTGCCAAAAAGATGGTCACCACCAGGCTAGCTGCACAACCAAGCCTAAATGTGTTGTCTGTAGCAAGGCACACAACACTGAGGTGTGCCTCAAGGCATACAAAGAAGAAAATAGGGACACAACAGCCAAATGTCCCAACTGTGCCAAGAGGCATCATGCCTGAAGCCTGGCTTGCTCTGTCAGGAAAGAGGCGGCCCTCAGTCGACAAGAGGTTGCCAAAAAGTGACCAGACTTTGTTCCTGCTCCCCCAGGCACCTATGTCTGGGGAAAGAACAAAAGTGAAAAGGCCCCCCGACCTCCTAAGAGGAAGGAAGCCGCCCCCCAGCCGACACCGGATATCTCCAACAAAAAGGAGTTTCAGACAATGAAAAAAGTGCAGAAGAACCACAGGAATAAAGGTTTAAAAAGCACTAAAAAAAACCTCCCCTAGAAATGAAGATATGATTTTCCTGTTGATTGCTGTAATCACAGCATTAGCAACAGCCCTGGGGAGGTCGAGTGAAGAGGCCGAGAAAGCAGTCACGGCCGCCATGACGGCAATGACCCAGACTGTCGCAGTCCTGAAGGGAAGGAAGCTGGAGAGAGTCGAACCAGCCCCACCCCCACCCCAGGACTCCACTCCCCTCCCTACTCCAACCCAGGCCAGGCCCTCACAGGCAGAGCCAAACCAGGTTGAATCTGTGCAGCCAGAGCACGCTGACCTTGCCCAGGTAAAGCCAGCAAAGAAAAACACATAGGAAAAAGCCTGAGAGAAAAGCCTAACCAACCAAAGTCAGAGCTACCAAAGGTTCTCCACCCCCCTGTGGACCCAGGGATAGCCTGACAACAGACCCCTCAAGCAGCGAGGACTTCGCAATGGAGTTGTCAGACTCCAGCACCAGTCAATCCGAATACGACGATGTCTCTGATGTAACTACCATCAAGTAACATTATGACACACAATCTAAGCATACTACAGTGGAACATCAATGGCTTCTCCACAAGGAATGCCATCCTCCACGCAATAGTGCGATCAAGGAGCATTGACACTATCATGCTCCAGGGGACATTAACAGTGGGACCTGTTCACTTCTCAGGGTATCACGTCTTCATGCTGCCACACATTGATGGCAAGAGAGGCTTGATCACCCTTGTCAGAGCAACAATCCCCTGCTCAGCAATAGCACCGCACTGTGGAGACGATATTGAATCTCTTGCCGTCGTGATTCACCTGGCCGGGCGGCCTCTCAAACTGTGCAGCCGGCCAAGCTGTAGGGGCTTAGACATCAGCCAGGTCTGTGCTTCTGCAGCACATGACCGAGTGATCATAGTGGGAGACTTCAATGCATACCACCCCATCCTGGCTCCCTGCTGGGCACCGGATGCGGCTGGCTATCACATAGCCAGTGCTCGAGACATTCCCTGAGATCGCTCTCCTCAATACCCAAGAGCCAATGCATATCAGAGGAGAGGTCCTAGGCCTCACCTTGGCCACTGCAACTCTGGTGGAGAGGATTAGCTGGTGTGTCGACGAGACCGTCACAAGTGACCATTACGGCACTATAACTACCCTCATGGATGGTGGCCCAGCCGAAATGCCACGACCGAATCCAAGATGGAAAAGAGACAAGGCTAACTGGCAGGCATTTCAGAACACCTTGGCCCACTGTCTGAGCTGCAATGAACCCCCACAAAGTGAAAATGCGGAAGTGTTTAAAAGCCAGACTTGTAAATGCCATTAATCAAGCAGCCTCACTGACCATACCTAAAACTCGGCCTGGGTTCAGAAGTCACAAAGACGCTCAGATTAGGGAGGTCAACCACAGAGTAAACATGTGCCGAAAACAATTCCTAAGGCAAAGAGCCCCTGACAACCTAGCCCTCCTAAGGAAGGCTGTCAGGGATGCCAAGGAAACTGCCAACAGAGTCAGGCAGGAAAAGTGGCTGATCCAGACGGGAATCAGAGGAAAGCTCTTGGCTTGGATAGGTGACTACTTCAGGAACAGGACAGCCAGAGTCAATTCCAAGGTCACTTATCACAGCACATGCTTCTAGAAAATGGAATGCCACAGGGTGGGGTTCTCGGTCCAGCCATATTTAACACATTAATGTCCTGCATCCTCAACACAAACCTCCCAGTGGGGTGCAAGATCATCTCCTATGCAGACGATCTTGTTATCATCTCCACTGGACCATACTGCCAAAATAAAGCCCAGCATTGTCTGGACCTCGTGTCTGAGGAGTGTTGTAGGACATAAAGTTATAAAGTTCAAGGCACAAGTCTGAAAATCCAGGGAATGGACTTGGAATGGTTTCAAGACTTCCTTGGGGTAAGGATAGACTGGACCCTCTCCTCCCAGAAGGAGGTCCAGTACCTGGTTGACCGAACCAAATCAAGACTGTCTGTTATGAGAGCAATGAGTGGGAGACACATAGGAGCCAGACACAAAGTGCTTAAATCATTCTATGTACATACTGTCCTGCTATTGTGGACTATGCCTCAGTCGCTCCCATTGGCACAAAGAGAAAATACAAAGACAAATTGGAGACAGTCCAAAATGAGCTGACAGGATCATTCTGGGTGCCCCAAGGTGACGAAGGTCCTCAACCTCCTCGTGGAGGCAAACCTTCTCCCCCTGGACTCACGAATCGATCTAATAGCAGCAACAATTCCTGTCAAAGGTCATCCAGGTTTCCAGGAACACAAGCCCAAGACCAAAAATAGTCAGACGCCTAGAACAAGACAACGAGCTCTTTGCAAACAACTGCTGTCTCACACAGCCACCCTAACTTTGTCGAAGCCCCGCCTTGGGCACAAACCTCGATAGAGTTTTCCATCATGAGCCTGTCAATGAAAAAGAGTCAATACCCCATGCCTAGTCCAAAGGCAGAAGCCCAGAGGGTCACTGCAGCCATCACTCCTCCGGGTAGGAGAACATACTTCACAGATGGATCAGTCGATCCCTTGAGCCACACTGCAGGCGCCGGCTTTGCAGCAAGGGATGCCACACAATCCATGAGGGTAACAGACAACGCCTCCTCTCTACAAGCAGAGGCAGTTACAATCATGGGAGCCCTAGCCCACGCATCCCTCAGGGAAGGACACGGGGTCATATATACAGACTCCAGGGCAGCCATTGACTGCAGCAAAGCTCACCCAAAGACAACATCTACCTTCTGACTAATACCCTCACAACATCACAGAGGATTCTCGCTCAGGGGAGAAGAATAATCATAAACTGGGTCCCCAGCCACATTGGCATCAGAGGGAATGAGCTTGCTGACAGACTAGCCGACATTGGTAGGGGTATGCCCCCAAATCCCATGATCATACAACCAACCAATTACTAAAGGAAAAGTGTACTGCGGCCGCTCGTACCTTCCTCCTGCAGCTTCACAGAGGAAACAAGATCCTCCCCCTCGGCCAGCTGGTACTCGGACGCCACAGGCTATGAACCACTGGCACTCTCTGAAATAATCTGAAATAGTCATTCTTCACAGAATGCGCCTAGGTTTCCACTGTGCATGATAGATTATAGAGACCAGAGCGGTGTGGTTGGCTGGGATATATATATATATATATATATATATATATTATATATATATATATATTAATATATAATCTTATATAAATATTATATATAATAATATATAATATATTTATATATATATATAGTATATATATATTATATATATACATAAATATAAATTATAATATATATATATTTATATATATATATATTATATATATAATATATATATATATCTTATTATATACTATATATATATATAATATATATGTATATATAATATATATATGCTATATATTATATATATTTATATTATATATTATATAATATATATTAATATATATATATTATTAATTATATCTATATAATATACATTATGATTCTATATATAATATATATATATATATATATTATTATATATATATATATATAGATATAATGCATATATGGATTGATTATTTATTTATATTCTTATTTATTATAGTATATAGATATGTATTAGATATTATACATATCATATATTATAATATATATATTATATTGATGTATATATCAGATTATAGATAATCCTGTTTTAATTATTGATTTATTTTTTTTTTCTCCTTTTATTTATTAATTCATATTATTTTTTTATTTCATCATTATATCATAATATATCATTATATAATATAATCATCATTATATCAATCATATATGCAATGTATAATTTTTATCAGAAATTAATATCAGTATTTGTATTACTATTGCCACTTTTATGATTTCGTTTTTTTTCTTCTTTTTTTTTTTTTTCTATGTTTTTTTTTTTATTAATTAATACTACATAATATATAAAATAGCATAATTGATCAATCATATATCAAATTATTAATCATTAATAATTCAATTTTAATCAATTATCATCATTTTTCATTTTTGAATTTTTTTATATTTTCTTTTTTTTATAATAATGATATATATTTGTAATTAATCTAACGATATATATATATAATTCATTATCATCACATATTCAGTTTATTATATTATTTTATATGATTAAATTATTATCATCAATATCATCATATTTTCATTTTATTTTTATTATCCCGTCATTTTTTTTCTGTTATATTTCACTAATGAAGTTAGATATTTATCAATTTATTAATAGACAACAACTATACACATATAATAATAATATAATCAATATTTATTAAATAATAATTATTATTATTTTTTATCTATTATTATTATATTATTATTATTTATTTCATCATCATCATAATTATATTATCGAATTTAATTGTTTTTATCAAAAATCATTTTGGCTATATCTAATTCCTAATTTCGTAGATAATGGATTATCTTCCTCTATTTGTATTATAAAGGGAAATATTAATGGATTTATCATTCATTTATTCAGATTAGCATTATATCATCATCATCATTATTATCTTCATTTCAAACATCAATTATTAAAACGTTTATCATAATTATTTGTCTCATTTGCATTGTTTTTCATTTTTTATCATTTATCCAGTAATCATTATCATATATTCTTTTATGGTATCATCTATTACTATTTATTGGTATCTAATAATAATCATAGAAATAATGATAATAATAAGAATAACAATAATGAATAATAACAAGAATTATAATAATAAATAATTCTCATTATTCTCATTTTGTATCTTCAGATTATACAGATTTTATATATTATCATCATATTACCCTAATAATTGCCAAATCATCATTGAAATCAAAAAAACATGCATTTGTGCAAAATATCACTTTTTCGAATTGATGTTATTTTCTTGTTATTATCCCATTTTCTCATTTTTTTTGATCATTATCATATATTCGTTTGATAATCATTATATCGTTTATTCATTAGTATCATCACATTATATTATTATATTTATCATAATAATTGTAATTCTTGACCGCCATACATACTTTTGTATTAAACTAATATGATAAATAATATAGAAACATATATATATACAATCACATTTAATTAGTCTGATTTTTTTTCATGATTTATACAATTATAATCATTATTATCATTATCACCCTACTAATTGCCAAAATTATCATGAAATCCGAAATATACATGTTGTGCAAAATATCAAAAGGCTATATTTCTCTAGAATTTGCGCTTTTGGGGACTTTTTTTTCTATCTAAATGGACTATTATTGTTATCATCTAATACATTATCGTTATCATCTTTAGTATCATCATCATATTATTGCTTATCATTATCATCATATTATTGTAATTGTTGCCCCCATTTTATATATATATATATATATATATATATATATAAATTTTTTATATTTTTATATGTGTGTGTGTGGTTGGTGTGTGTGGGTTTGTGTTGGGGTGTGGTGTGTGTGTGGTGTGTGTGTGTGTGTGTGGGTGCTATAAATATAAAAAATTATAGATAATATATTATATATATATATATATATATAATATTTTAGATATATATAATTATATATATATAATATATATATTATATAAAATTATATATATTTTATATATATATTTTGGGGATTATACTAATAATAGAAAGAAACAGTTAAAATAATGCGAATCAATTTAATAAATTCTCGTTTTCTATTTCTATCATTATGATTCTAACAATTATGATATCATTTTTCATCATTCAAATCGAAAAAAAACGGCATTTCTCTAAATTTACCACTTTTTCGATTTTTTTCGTTTCCATTTTTTATTATAAATGGACACTATTATTGTTATTATCATTATTATCATCATCATTATCGTCATTAATATCCTTACGTCATTTTATCATTATCATCATCATTATGATTATTTTCATTTTTAGTATTTCATTATTGCAATTATCATCTTTAAATATCTTATTATTGTAGTTATTCCCGCCAATATTTTTTTGTGTAATTATACAAAGCATATAACTAAAATAATAACATTATTATTGCCATTTTATCATAATTATTGTAATTATTGCCGCCCTTTATTATTTTGGTAATACTAATAATAAAAAATAAAAATAATGAAAAAAAATGATAACAACAATAATAGTAATAATGATATTGATAACAAGGATGATAATGATAATAATAATAATATAATGATAATAATAATAATATATAATAAAAATAATAATAATAAAATAATAACAATAATAAATAATAATGATAATAATAATTTATATTATTATTATTTTTGTTTATTTATTATATGTATTATTATTTTTTATTTATTATTATTATTATTATTTTTATTATTATTGCAATTATTCTCACTATTATCAAAATTATTATTATAATTGCAATTTTATAAAATTTCTCATTTTATCCTTCATTAAAGAAATTATGATCATATTATCATTATTACCTAATAATTCCCAAATCTTCATTGAAGTCTAAATGAAACGATATTTTGGAGTAAACTCTCAAGATTTTGCCTCTTTTTCGATTTTTTCTCTTTCCTTTTTTAATGTTAATGGACAATATTATTGTTATTACATCCCTTATCATCATCATTATTAATTTTAAACATCATTATTGCAATTATTATCCTTATAAATTTCATTATTATTGCAATTATTTCCGCCATGTATATATTTCTTGGTAATTATTCCCGTAGTAGAAATAATTTAAAACAATAAAAACAAAATAGTAATAATAATGATAAATAATAATAATTTTAAAAATAATAAAAATATAATAATAATAAATAAAAATAATAATAATAAAAAAAAATCGAATTACAATTTTATCATAATTATCATTAATTTCATTATTATTGTAATTACAATATATTTTTGCACATTATCCTAACCATAGCATAATATAATAATAGCAATAATAATAACATATATACGATATTATAATCATTATCAGTATCTCATCATTATCTTTTATTATTGTAATTAATTGTATTATATGGTGTGGTGTGTGTACATTTAGTATAATATAATTATATATATATTTCTTATATATATATCAAATATCTCTATATATTATTATCATATATGTATATATATATATATATATATTATATATATAATATATCTATATCTTATCTATATATATATAATGTGTTGTGTAAAGGCTGTGATCCTTAGTAACAATGGCGTTGCGGGTATTGATCTGGTATATGACTTCACTCTTTATTTCTAAGATTTGACGAAACGCAGTAGGGAACACACGAGAGCATGTCCCTATTTATACGTTATCGCGGTATACGGGGTCGCGCCACTACCCGGAGGAGAGGGCGAAGCGGCCTTAACCCGCGTCGGGTGCTTACCGAACTCTCGGTCACACGAGGTGAAAATGAGAAATAAAATGGGACCTCCGCCCTCGCTAGCGTTTGGTTCTTATTTGGGACTTTGAATCTGCGTGGGGAACCATGCCAGTGGTCCCTGGTACGAATAAATTATGCACCTCCATAAATATATATATATATATATATATATATATATATATTCTATAAGTCTTATATATCATACTATATGACATAGTTTGTATTGTGTTTGTGGATTGTTGTGTGTGTGCTTTGTATGTGTGTACAAAAAACAAAAAAAAAATATATATCATATAGATATCTATATACATATATCTATCTATATCTATATAGATATATATATATCATATATTCTATATGTTATGTATCTACTAATATGTACTATTATACTATCCTGTGTGTGTGTTTGTGTGTTTTGTGTGTGATGTGTGTGTGTGTGTGTGTGGACTGGGCTGTATGTCAGTGTGTGTGTGTTGGTGTCTTATGTGTCCACAAACACACCACACAAACACCACACACACACACACCACACACACACCACACCACACACACACACCCACACACCCACACACACACACCCGTACCGACGGGACCGGGCAAGTCGGCGCTCAGACCTGAGCCGCCAGGCCGGCTGTTGGCCTCACCTGTTGTTCTGATTCCTTCCAGGATTTTTAGATCTCACTTAGGCTATAACAAGTAGCTGTGCAGTGACTACCAGTGATTGTTCATTGAATGCCTATGTCAGTGTACATGCCAATAAATTAGCTTTAATTGCGATACATCTCCCCACTACATGCCTCCACCCCCTTCCTCATTTCTCTGTATTTGTGTTCCGCTGATTTTAAGTATGGTAGCTCTGCGGTACAGCAAAAAACATTATATTCTATTAAACAGTTTGTAGATTCCCAGACAGTAAGTGATAGAAAGGAAGATTTAGACATTTTTCATGCCCGGGGTAGCCAAAGGAGGCCGGCCACTCAACTGCGCTTCTCAAACTCCGGACTGAACAAGCAAAAGAGGCCCAACCAGCTAGCATTTACAACATTTTGAAGTTCCCGCCTCTGGTACAGTTTCCCAAGTATCCTGCCTGTCAATGTCACATCCCGTCAACAACAAAATGACGAGCTGCACACTATCTCACGTCTGAATCACCGCGATTTAGCGCATCACAGAGGCGGGGCAGATCCAGGTATGATACATACAGATCCTGGCTAACAGCAATGTTCCATCGCCTCGCAAAACAATGTGGAAGGGGTCCATCCTGTGTCCCAGAACACTCTCGCCCACCCTTGGACGGTGGAAGTTCCAGTTTACCTGGTTATAATATTGTGTGTGAGGTCAGCCCTCCTCTACCACCCTCGTCTCGCCGCGTCCCTCATCTGCTGCGTGTTGCCACCCCCACAGCCCCCCACCAAACACTGCTACTCAACCACCTGACCCACACCACTGACCTTCTGCTTGGTGCGATACCCGTGTAATGCAAGATGATATAGTGGTGATTTTAATGAAATAGCCCTTCGACCTGCAAAATGAGCTCCATCTGTCACAAGTTTACTTTCCACTTATGAACAAAACCCTGGTTTATCCTTACTGATTTACATACTGTACCAGCCCCTCGAACCGTATTCTTCTGTCGGCCGCAGCCCTGACACGTATCATTGTATGCTGCTTCAACCACCAGAATACAGTCCACTCACACAGTCCCCTCAATCATACAGTTTGGCCAATGGATACCAACACCTGTTGGACTAATTTACTTCACCTGTCTGTTGATGTGGAGGCAAATGCACCAATATTTCTCAGCGTGCGACTACGGCTTTTCACCACTTTTTTTCACCGGGGAAAAGTCACTCGTAACACCCATCGACCGCCGTGGATCATGGGCCGCATCAACGTCCATTCAAAAGAGATCAGCCTTCCACTCGCACACCATCACCGCCTACAATACACTCCGCAACACATCTCAGGGAATAAAAACATGACAAAAAACCTTCTAAACCACCTGCAGCCCAGCCAATGTTAGGGGTAGGGGGACGGAAAAGTTCGGGAGCTGTGCGGGCCTTGCACGTTTCCATGCACCAGCAACTTAGTAGACCTCCAGTGAAGCCCAGAGCTGTCAATGGTCAATTCGCCTCAATTTTGTCAGCAGCTACCCCTGGCACCACCCCCTCCCCTCCCTACCTGCCAGCCCCGCTCACTTAGCTCCAACAGTCAGTCAGTCCCAGGTGCTTCAGAAGCTGGAATCTGCATCAAGAGAGCCCCACCCCCATTGACCTGCATGCGCCTCATCAAGGTTCGCAATGGACCTGCCACGCCTCTATTCCTAATAAACGCCTCATGGACAGTCTATTCAATCACAATGAATGACCGCATTTGTCATCGCCTCGGGAAACCTCAAGCCCCCACTCCATGCGGCGAACTACGACCCAGCGCCATATTCCGTTGCCTAGCGCTGCTGTGTGAAAGCTTTTGTCGCCGGCTGTCTACCATGACCTCCGCAGCGTTGACACTCGGCATTCGTCACATGCACTCCCTTCCGACCATCACACTGCCTCGTCAGCGTCCTCGACTTCGTCATCCGCCCATCTCGACAAACCGAATCCACTCTTTCACCAGCATCTTCATAGATTTCAAGAAAGCGTTCGACCTGGTGGACCCACCACAGTCCATCTCAAAATCAGCAGCTTCCACAGGCTCGGGAGTTCCTCATCCCTGGCTGGCAGACTTTCCTTCCAACGCAACAGGTCGTGCGCGGCAGGGTCAGTCTCACCTTCTTGCCCTCACGGGTGCGGAGTCCCCCAGGAGACTAGATGGGCCCCCCTCTGCTTCCTAGTCATGATTTAACGTGACGCTCTCCTCGGTTACCAGAGCTCGTTGGAAATACGTGGATTGCGTCACCATCGCCGCCACCATTGAATATTTCTGCCCTGACCCTCTCCAAAATCCGCATCCCGTGCACCTACAACACCTCCTCTCCTGGACCACCACAAATCACGTCCACATCAATTCGCCAGAAGTCAGTTTGTTATCAGTTCGCCTTCTCCCCAAACCCGCTCCTTCAGCCCATCCGCACTCTGGAACCACTGCTCGACGTAGGTCCGTTCCACCAAGCTGCGCGGCGTCACCAATCGACTAAGCCTCCTGGACGCAGCACGCAGAACATAGGAGTGTCTGCCTCGTACGGCTTCACAGTGTTGTCGCCTCACGTCCCTGGCGTTCCACTCCCGGAGCTTCAGAATATCTACGCTATTCATCCTGCCTAATTGACCTACGCCGCCCCCTGCCTGGTCCCCCTCCTCCCCGCCACACCAACCTGCTATCACGTGCGAGAGTGCAGAAAGGGCAGCCAGATCATTCTCGTCCTGTCTATACCACTAGAGACAGCGCCCTGGCTGCCCTTAGAGTCATCACCTTCCCTCGCCACTCCACTACTCAACCTCACTGCAGCGTTTGGTCTAAAATTGTGTGCCATACACGCCACCGTGCCCTGCCGCCCCCCGACGCGCCCGCCGCCTCGCCGGCCCTACGCCCGCCCAACAACTGGTGCCCACAGGCCCCTACTGACCGCTCACCACCGAGCACCGTACCCCTCTCCTAAGTTCCACTCATCACGACACTAGTCTCATATTTACTTGTGCAATCCTAGCTCGCCTGACTTTGTACTTGGCTGTTGTTTATCTGTGTATTTGTTGTTAGTGGATTGCTTTTACTTTGTTGTGTGTTGTTTCTATGTTTCTGTATCTATAACTTTTGTCTATCTGTATTTTCTATGTTATTTTCCACCTCTGGCTGCATGAAAATCACTAAACCGTTATTATTATTATTTTATTATTATTATTATTATTATTATATAACAGCAAGAATTGTGTTTTTGTGTAATTTGTCTGTTCTTCACATGCGAATAGCCGTAAATTGGTACTATGGCGATATAAAGGCAATGATAACAACAAAAGCTGCAATATTATGTTTACAATAATACATGTGATGAAACTATATAGTCGATGACGTTATTATGATTTTTTATTGTCGTGGAATATGCAAAATGTTTTGTTTTATATTACATGTCTATTTCTTTGTGATCATTTTTTTTCATCTTCCACTTAGCCAATTGGTTCTTAACCTTGATTAACTACGCCCCCCTTTTAGGAATATTACCTTCACGCATCCTGCATAGTTTAATTAATCCCCCCACCCCCTATTTAAGAAAATATGCTTATGTTACTGTAGTGCTCTAATGATATGAATCAGTGACATTTATTTAAAACTTCCATTTTGCGACTATCTCTCGTTAAGGGAATAACAGATATTAAGGAATACTGCCTTCTTTCCTGGGAATTGCGCTTCCATGGAAATACTGAAGCCACTCCTAAGGTAGCAACCCCCAGTTAGAACCACTGCTTTAGGAGGCAATCCTCCTCTAACACGAAATATCGATTCAACTGCAAAGACTTCCTGTTGGAGGATTCTTCTTCGGTTTGTGACGAAGATATAGGACTTTCAACACTGATTCCTATTTGCTTGTGTTTTTGGGTTGCTTGTTGGGGTTGTGTGTTTTTTAAATGGGTCTTCCTGCTCTGAACGTGTCCCGTATGGTAAAGCATTGTTATTGATTTTTCCATTTAGCGAATACTTAATGATACCACAGATGCCAGAATGGCTGCACGTGGAACCATCCACCCTTCAGCCTCGACCTCACCCACTTGTAACAAAATATCTTACTCTGTTTTCCTGATTAGAATATGAGTACGACGAAACGTTTGGATTGGCTGTGAGATACTTTTGTATTGGTTCCCTGCCAGGGTTGTTATTTGGGGGGGAGGGGGGCGGTTCTGGGGGACAGTCTGCTGGTATGTGTTGCCACTAACGCCGCCGTTACCTGCGTCGTCTAACAAGCGCATTGCTCCCCATTTTGCAATGGGCAGACTGTATGACGATTACAGGTATGATTTTGGGAAGTCCTCTGCCATGGCTTCCCAGTCATTCGCATGGGATTACAGATCTATCGATTTTGTTGGTTTGGCACCGCTAATCCGGGGTTTTGCCGAATTAACGCCTACACACTGCTCATGTTATGGGATTTATCCCTGGAGAGGTAAATGGCACGGGGACACCATGGCCTCACCAATGGTAAACATTCTCGTCTAGGGACTTGCTTCACATAGGCATTACCCTGTAAATCTGCCGGTGCGATATCCGTAACTTCCTGGGTCCCCCTGCTGTGCATCCCTCAAACAAGACAAGGGTTTCTGACAATCTGGCATGCTGTAGCAAATTGAAGTCCAACATATGTTGGCACAGAAAACATAAGGGGCCGCAGCCTCTTGCAGTAGTTTAGGGATTGTTTTAAAAATATGAAAATAAACAACTAAGAAGACAATGACCTGGCATGAAATACAGGCCATTGCCACTTCCTCAACTGTGAGGAGTGTTGCAACTGATTATCAATGGTTTCATTAAGGGTATGTTTATTCATGCACTCAATTCAAGTTTCCTAGTTTCTTCCACATTGGTTTTATAGTTACTGAATGCATTTTTGATCTTCCTACTTGCGTGGGTGCTGCTTTTGCCTCGTCTCGTAGAGCCAGTTCTTAGTATCGCTGGACCCACAGAGACCTTGTTGGCCTCGAAAAAACTATCTTGTTGTTATTTCGGCTTTTGATGGTCTCTCTTAATCAAGCGTAAGATTATGCACGTTACAATGGTCCTTATAGTCTCATATTGATATTGCCATGAGGACAAGGTCCAGTAGCCATATCACCGTCCGAATACTATGCGAACATTTGTCAATTTATCCTATTTTGCGCTCACTATACAGACATGAGGGAAACGGACCTGCCAAAGCGCCAAGCAAACCGAGGCTGCTACTGCAGTCATTATACTTGGAACTGAGACAATCACTTCTGCATAACACATAATCTAGGATTTGACTTATATCAGCCAGAAAGAAGTCCAGTAAAAAAGAATATTAATCCTTCAATGAGTATCAGATTACGAATTTACTTTAATATTGTATATTTATTTCTCTTTCATGCGTCAAATATATGACGGTAATGTCGTGTGGATGTAACCATCACCAGAGGGTGGTGTGGCATCTCCCTGTGCAATTCACATACACACCTGTCCCAACGTATCAACCTGTGCGGTGATTCCTTAGTTCAACCCCATCCCGGTTCTACTATTTTCAATTTTGTTTCTATTATTGTATTTATTGGCTTTATTTTCTACTTTTAGTTTTGTATTTCCTTTGTATTTTATCGTTTTTTGTATTACTGAAAGTTTACACACACCACACACCATAAACTAATCATGGCACACCACCCACTATAACACGTATAGAACTCAATTACATTGGCTGCAGGGTTTATTGATACTGGTATTCGCCTTCACTCTTTATTTCAAAGTTGACACACGCAGTAGAAACCACGAGACATGTCTTAGTTATGGGTATGGTGGTGTACGGGTCGCGTCAGCTGCCGAGGGATAGGGCGAGCTGCCTAACCGCGCGGGTGCTTAAAACACGAACTCTCGGTCCAAACGGTCCCGATATAAAATGTGACATCCGCCCTCGCTGAAGCAGGTGTTCTTATTTTGTGACTTTGGATCCTCGTGGTCACCGACCCGTGGTCCCACTGTGTAACAGAAATAGAATTATGCCACTCCTATATTGCTCTTCCACCTACTGCGTCTCGCCCTCCACGAGGCGCCTTCAAGGGTTAAGCTAACTTGGCTATGGCCGTCTCGTTTTCGGTGCGTTTTCCTGGTTCATCTTTGTGGCTGCTCGTCCATGTTGTCCTCATTGCCTCCTGTCCTCGGTGGTCATCTGTCCGTCCTCGGCTGTCCACCAACGTCCTCGAAAGTCTCGCCAGGTCCTCCTTGACTTCGGATTCGTCTAGACCTCCTCGAGTCTGGCCCAGCCTAACTCGGCGGCGTCCCTCGTCCACAACGTCCCTCACAGATTTCGTCCCAGGCCTTCTCGCATCCCACTCCTCGTATCTTCATCCGGATCTACGAGCGTTGAGGAGCGGCTGATACTGCGCCGAGCTCCTGGCTTTGAATGGATCTGCGGCGTCTCGAGTGGTGGGGCGGCAACTCGGGGAGGCCGTCAGCTCGCCCTCCCAACATCCATGGCCGGCTTTAACACCTGTTCTGATGAAATCCAGTACGCAGGCCTATGCGATCTTCGATGACGCCCTTCCCACGGCATCCTAATGTGAAAGACTTTAGCAGGTCTTCCTTCTGCCGTATTGGTCCACTGCAATATTCGTCGGAACCAGATCATACCCGTAAGGCCAGAGTAAGAGAAAAAGAAAGGCAACGAGAAGAGGGGGTGTTAACTTACCACTATTCCGGTTATTTATAAAAATTGCGGTTTTTTAAATGTTGGTTTTTTCATTTTATTTTACATTTTTTTTTTTTTTTTTGTGAGTGTTATTTTCACAAAGATAAAGAAAAAAAGAAGAGGGAGACATCATTAATCGATCCCGCATGGACCTTGCTATGAACTACCAACCGTCCTCTGATAATTGAGAGTAAATAGAGACGGACCTCGGCAATCCACCGAGATTTACACTTGAACCACAATTCATCACACGACAGAAAAAAAATAGATGTACGTTGTAGCACCATGTAGAAGCCACCTCAACACGACAGACAAATTGCGGGCTAAGAGATACACCATAATCTTTATGCCTAGCACTAAAGACGCACCCAACCCTATTTATGAAAAGGGTCAGTGACATTTTTGTCCTGTGTGTAGAGTGAGGTGAAGTGTGTGTATACAGTGTGAGTGACGCCTATCGTGATGGAGGAGGGAAAGCGAGAGTGACCTCACACAGAGATTAATCACAACAGAATATTAACGTTGCACTATATGAAAAACTGAAGTAAAAGATAGCAAGCTGCTATTTAACCTTATTTCAACTACCAGCAATGAATTACAACATATAAGGATCTGCGACAGAATGTATGCATGAATGGATGTGACAATGAAAAATCTTCGCCTAACTTTTTTATTAGCAAATTTCTCGGTCGGAAAATCTGAACTGCCGAGGCTAAACTGTCTAGCTTGCACTTCAGCTTCAATAAAACTCATAACGGGGGGATCCTATACCCAAATGCCGGATCAATGACTGAAGCGCTCATCCGGAATATAATAAACGCTGCTCTCTTCTGCGTATCTGTGATGGGGGGCGCTTGCCAAATTCCCTAAGGATATATAAATTTTCACAATCACACAAACCGCTTGGGGTGTAACCCAATCTGCAAGTGACTTGAGTAGGGTGAGAAATTGTGTTAGTAAGCGAATAATGATTCTACTTAAACCCTAGGCCTACATAATTACGGACATAAATGAGGTCACACCGCTCAAAAGGTGCCGAACGAATAATCTTCGGTTTAATTGTACCTCCTTTCGAACGACGGAGCGCAGTCTATTAGCTTTTACACACCCCGGGGCAATATCGGGCAATTCTGTGACACTAGATATGGGGGACGATCCTAATGCTATATTCAAAATATACATTTCTATGATTGCGTTACATCTCCATTCTGATCGCCGACAGACGTGTCACCAAAAGCAATGTAACGATGCTACTGGTTAAGTTCCCAAGGCACACAAAAGAACAACCAAAGAACAGTGACCCACGCGTTCATCAGACCCTTCCCACGTCGCCACCGACCGGAAAAGAGAAAGTGATGTCAGGTCAGACGGTGAAAATAGACATTTTTCTAATCCAGTGACCGCAGCGAAGAAAAGGGAGGTCATGTCAGGGCATGGGAGGAAAATTAAATATATTTTATGATAAGATCAATCACAACACATTTAATTCGTGCAGTTAACAATATAATCTCTAAAACGAGAGATAAAGAATTATTAATGTGACTAAGCGTAACGATCTTCATGTTTATTGATTGTCATACTCGATACACAACGGAAAATGTTGATCGAGTGAAGGAATAGTGTGAAGACGTGCCATTTTCTGTCATTAGCACTTTACCCACAAAAAACAATGCTTAACACCTTATGGGAAAGAAGTAGGAATAAAAAAGGGGACCCACTGTACTAGGTTTTTTTTTCATTGAAGCCTGGCTTGAAGCGGTTCGAGCGGATTTTCTTCGAAGGTTTGCATTCATGCGGCGAACCGGAAGGACGCAGCGCCACTTCTGCTACCAGATTGTAAAAGGCTTAATGTGTACTCTATACAGTGGCGGACAGGGATCAAACCCACGTAAGGGGTGAACACCGCTACGACGACGCTACTTTGTCTAAAGGGTTAAAAGCACGCGGTGTCCGGGGCAGCCCGCCCGGAGGGAGAGGGCTGAGCCTGACCTACGTCTGTCTCGTTGACTGAACTCTCGTTCCACGAGATTAAATATAAAATGTGACCTCCGCCCTCGCAGAGCGGTTTTTTTTTGGTTGTTTTTTTGTTTTTTTGTTTTTTTTTGTTCTTATTTGGGACTTTGGATCCGTGTGGGTCACCAGCGTGTGGTCCACTGGTACGGCGAAATAGAATTATGCACATCCTATACTCACCACATATATATTTTTTTCTTTTTTACTAAAAACAAATTATTTTTTTGAACTATTTCTTCGTCTACATTGATGTTTGTTCATAACATAAATGTCATTTCAACTTTTTTAAAAACGTTTCCTTCTTTTAATTTTATATCAATGATTTTTTTCGACAGCACAAATATTGTCAAATGTACAGTTCATACCAAAAAAAGTACAAATGTCTTTTAAAAACATAACGAGATGTCACACGAACACGACAATACTACAAGTTTGTATATAAGTAAGCAGGAAGGGGGTTGTGTAATTGCCCCTTTCGCATTGTGGTGGCTCTCCTTTTTATCGTGGAAATAGGAAAAATTGGCACGATCACTTTGTTCAGTGACTTGCCACAACCAGGTAATCTGTTTTTTGATGTATGGTAGACATGTTTATATATGATATCGATATTATATAGATATTTATATATATATATGTGTTGTGTGGTGTGTGTGTGTGTGTTTGGTGTGTGTGTGTGTGTTTGTGTGTGTGTGTGTTCTACTAACACTCTATATATATATATATATATATATATATACAATATCTATTATATATATAACAGATATACGTATATATGTATATATATATATATATATATCTTATATATAGATATATATTATATCTCATGCAATAACGGATGCTCATGTTTGAGCAGCCGTCCTTCTGCGCTTTTTCTTTCCACTTGTACATGATAGCCCACAAATATCTTTGATGTTGTCGCTCAGTCTTATCTTCGTTTGCCTCTTCCTCTGTTTCCTATCACCATCCCTGTCAGCAAGTTTTCTCAATACTTATTACTTCTCATCACATGACCTAAACTTAGTTTGTTCAAGATGGTCAACAGCTGGTCTTTACATTTTTTTCTCATCACTTCATCAGTCGTTTTCCCCTTTTCTGTCCAGTTAATACGGTAGTCTGTCTGTACACGCACAGTTCATAACTATTGACCTTTTCTTTGTCTAATCTTCTTCAGCCGCCAACCTCAGAACCATATTACGAATTGGGACTACTAATAAGTTGCAATAACCTCAATTTTGTACGTAGTGAATTGCTTCGTCTTTCCAGAATTTATTGAGAGCGAACTGTGTCGTTTTGTTGCATGGCAATTCTTCTTTTTACTCTGTGAATCAGTCATATGTATTAGTTAAAACATCTTCAGATATGAACTCCTCCATTCTTCCACCACTCCATTGATTGTAACATTTCATCATCATTCATACGGTTACTTCGAATCTTCATGATCTTAGTTTTCTTGGCATATAAGAAACACACCAGTCCTTTTCCGCCTTGCTTCTCTAATTTTATCTAGTGTTTTGTAGTTCATGATCGGCTGGCAATTAAAAAACTCCTATCATCGCGTATCTTAGATTTGAGATTTGTATCCTCCACATCTACAGTTCCTTCAATAATTCTCTAGAGCACCTCTCATAATTTGCTTCAGAATAGATATTTAAACGTGTGGGACCAGATTCACCTTGTACGTACATCCTTAGGTTGACTTCACCAATTCTGTTAACCCATAAGTGGTTCTTACATTGCTTGTTGTTGGTCATACATGGGCTTATATTAGTTGGATGATTGTGTTTTGGAAATTTAATCTCGTCCATGTTAGTCCAGAGGATATCATATCAACAGTAATCCAAAGCTTTTCGAGATATCGATGAAACACGGTATAGGTCCTTCTGAGTTCTCTTTTTTCTCCATGGTTATCACTTTCAATTTAGAATCTGTTTCCTGGTACATATATATATATTATGATATATATATATTAATAATAATATGAATATCTATATATGATAATATATATATACATTATATATATGATATATTTATTATAATATTTTATATTTATAATATATAAAAAATTTACTTATATATAATATATATAATATATATATATTATTATTTTAATATATATATAATATATATATTTTATATTTATTTATATATTTTTATATATTTTATTAATATAATATATATATTATAAATTTTTAATGATTTTCATTTTCCGGTTTTTTGACGAGATTTTAAGCTATGATAGATATTAAATAAAATTTGGGTCATGAAAATTAAAAGTTCATACTAACAAATAGATTACTGATTTCGTGACTATTAAAAATTGCCCCCAAAAATACAAATTTTTCACAAAAGCATTATATTGAAAATGTCGTAGTAATTAATAAAACCAAGACAAATAAAGGAAAAAAGACCACGTAAACTCATCGGTTTTTTCTAGGGGGGGAGGGACGCATCAAAACCCCTCGAGTCCACCCCCTTTCCGTTCGTTCTTTTTTGCAAATTCAAAAGCTCACCTATTTTTTTTTCTTTCGCCCCACTTTTTGAAAAGAAAAGGAAGCTCTTACAAAAGAATTTTTTTTTTTCTTTTTTTAAATTTGAAAAGGGGGAAAAAAATTCCCAAAAAGCGAGTCAAAAAGGGAAGGAGTCCGGGCGATCGCTGAAAGCTAAGTTCCGAGTCCCCTCCTTCGAAAATTTCCCGAGGGCCCCTTCTCCGCGACGCCCGGCAGTGCTGCGACGGGCACCACAAAAGCCCGGGAAAGAGGCCGTCCTCCGCCACACTGGGGGTTGTGGGAGCTGTTCTTCTCGAGGGGGCTTCCTGAAAAACCCCGGGCGTACTGCGGAGGGCTTCTGTTCCCCCGTCGTCGGGAAAGGCCCCGAAACCATGGTGTCCCGAGGGCCTTGGCATCTGCTGGCATTCTTTCGTCTAAGTAATTTTTAAAACCCGAAAAAACGAGGCGTAAAACAAAAGGGAAATGGTTGAAAATGTGTGTGGGGGTTGTGTGTGTGTGGTTTTGTTGTGTTGGGGGGTGGTGGTGGTGTGGTGTGGTGGTGGTGGTGGTGGTGGTGGGGTGGTTTGTGTGTGTGGGTTTGGGGGGGTCTTTCTCTCCCCCC
>NC_051403.1:30929013-30931513 GCF_015228065.2 Penaeus monodon
TGTGTGTTGTGTGTGTGTGTGTGTGTGTGTGTGGTGGTTGTGTTGTGTTGTCGTGTGTGTGTGTGTTATGTGTGGCGTGTGTGGGTGGTGTGGGGGTGCGGTGGTGCGTGTGTGTGTGTTGGTATGTGTGTGTCTATGTGTGTGTGTGTGTGAGTGTGTGTGTGTGTGTGTGGTTTTTGTGGTGTGCGTGTGTGTGGTGTGGGTGTGTGTGTTTGCGGGTTTTGGGGTGTATGGGTGTATTTTTGTTTTTGTGTGTGTTTGGGGATACTACATATAATATATATTATATATATAAATTTTTTTATATATAATAAAATAAAAATTTTTCGTGGGTGGGTGGTGGTGTGTTGTGTTTTTTTTGGGGGGTGTGTGGTGTGTGTGTGGGAGAAGGGATTTAAATAAGATATTATAGGATTTTTTTATTTGATAAAATACAACATATAATAAAAAATATATATATAATATAAATTAATAAAACACACACAACCACACACACACACACACACACCACACAATTAAAATTATAAATTTTAAAATAAATTATATATATTTTAATTTTAATGTATATATTATTATACAACACACACACCACACACCACCACACACACCACACACACACACTAAATATAATATTATAATAATATATATATTATAATATATAATAAATGGTTTTTGGTGTTATATATATATATATATATATATATTATAATAAAAATATATAATAATATAAGTATTTATAATAAGTTAATTTTATATATATATATATAATTATATATATATATATATATTAATATACTTATAGGAAGTTGGGTGTTGTGTAAAAGTGTTGTGTATAATTTTATAAAATCATATACTATTTTGTATATATAATATGATATATATTATATATATAATAATATTTTAATTATATATACATAAAATATATATATATATATTATATATTTTATATAATAATATATATATATGTAAAACATAATGTAATATTAGTATACATATAATTATAACATTATGTGTGTATATTTATATTATATATATTAATAATTAATTATATATTATATTATTTATTTTTTTATATTAATAATATAAATGTATATATATAAATACTTATAATACAATCTTTTTTATAAATATATTAAAATATATATAAAATTTTAATATATATATATATATAATATATATTAAAACATATATATATATAATATATTTTAAAATATATTATTATAATATAATAATATAAAATATATAACAACATAAACACACACATAACACCACACACACACACCACACGCCACACACCCATGCATGCCTATAAGTATAATTAATAAAATATATATAATATATATATATTTTATAATATATATATTTTATATAAATTATTACTGTTTATATATATATTTTATATATAATAAAAATAATATTATATTTTATATATATCTAATATATTTGTATTAGTTGTATATTTTTGTATGTAGTATAATATAAAAAATTTTATATTTTTAAAATTTATATATATATATAGTAATATATATAAATATATATATATATTATATAATATTTTATAATAATATACACAGCCCGGGATAAATAGGAGAATGATTACCTAAAAGGTACCACCGGCACGGGCCCTGGAAAGGAACTGGGGACCCTACCACGTACTCACTCCAAGAGCATCACAACATGAAAACTACAATTAAGTATCATGCTGTGACCACGGCGGTTCAGACATGAACCCACCGTTAAAAGAAGATAATATATATATATATAATATATATATATATATATATATATATATATATATAATATATATATATATATATATATTTTAAATCTATCTATCTATCTATCTATCTATCTATCTTCTATCTATCTATCTATCTATCTATCTATATATATATGTAGGGATGTATTGGTGTATACGTACATATATACATATGCAACATCTATACACAACACCACACAACACACACACACACACACACACACACACACACACATACACACACACACACATATTATATATATATATATATATATATATATATATATATATATATATATATATATATATATGTATATATATATATATATATATATATGTATATATATATATATATATATATATATATATATATATATATATATATATATATATGTAGTCTCATTTTCAATAAATCTAGTTTTTTTCATTGTGGTTTTTCTACCATAGTATCAACACGAAAGAGAGTTTTAAATATTCTTACATATACATATATACGTACATATATGTATATGAATATGTGGGGTATATATGTTGTATATATGTATGCATGTATGTATATGCATGTATGTATGTATATGTATGAAAGAGAAAGAGAGAGAGAGAGAGAGAGAGAGAGAGAGAGAGAGAGAGAGAGAGAGAAGAGAGGAAAGACGAGAGAGAGAGAGAGAGAGAGAGGGGAGGGGGGGGGCGTCACGCCGAGAGAGAGACGTTTAGAGACGGTGAGGGACAGGTCCATCAAGG
>NC_051403.1:30951502-30967821 GCF_015228065.2 Penaeus monodon
CACACACTTCTGACCATGCAGTGTTCCTGCACACTCCATCTGGCATGACGCAGCCACTACTGGATACCTGAAACAACGCAGAGGGAACAGAATAGAATGGCTGGCTAAGGTCGATCCACGACTTCCAAATTTGACCCATTTCCCCTTGTCTGTTCCGAATCGTTGGGATTCTAATCACTTGGACACCTGAGCTCACTGAGCACACAATTAATGAGTGCGTGTGCGTGTTTACACAGGCCCAATCTGGTATTTTATTGATAATGTGTGTTTGATCCTTTATCACGGGAATATTAGTCTATTATTTATTTCTCAAAATCGCTCGCTGAGAATATACTGATATTAGAGTGACTGAACGATTCCACAAAATTCAGTTACAACGCAACAAAGAGTAGTGCCTCACGTAACACATGCAGGCTAGGCAACTATCCTCCAATTCTGCAGCCGCGGCGCTAAGGGCTACCGCCAGGAAGAATAATGATGCGCGCATTGTATTCGGGTTTCGAAGTGCACAGCTCTTGGCAGTGTCTGCGGCCCTCCTTGCCGAGTGCGTAATTTATACATCTACCAAAATTATTGCTTTCCCACGTGACGTCAGTAGTCCGCTTACACGAAAGATGTTATGAGAAGCGTGAGAGAATGCACAGAGCAGCAGTTGCCCTTCCCTCTCTCAGAACCAACACATTCATGTTTATCGGAGCTTATCGTTTTTGATATGCATTTTAACTACGCAAAATGAATTCATAATACATGTAAAGAACGCAACTTGCTTGACAAATAGAAGCATGCAAAGGGGTAATGTGAAAAAAAGATAAATGAAAACTTAGATGCACTTTTGTATAATGAACAGCATTTCTAAATGTTAGTTAGTACAATGAAAAGATTCAGTGTCGGATAAATGCGAATCCCCAATTTTAACTTTGACCTAAAAAGTAAAGCATTAAATGATGATCAAATCACTAATACGGATATTAACCCTTCCGGAGAGTTGTTATTTATTTGATTAGATAATAAGTTGTTACTGTTTAGGTGACACAAGCCTACAGACTTGTTCGTGACTGCTTTGTATTGCACGCCGCCAGCGCAGAGGTTTGCTAGTGTAACAAAACCCGACCGCCATGCAAGGATTAGTCGGCTTTCTGTTAACGATTTGCGGCAGTCAGTTGGTTAAGACCAGCCGGATGTCACATCACAAATGCACATACGAGTTACTGGATAGAACAAGAAATATTATTATCGTTAAATTGCATTTCCGTTTACCAGTCTGTTCTTCATTATGGATATTTTGCATATCTTCCCTGCAGGCTTATTCGAAGAGTTCATTATCACGCTGTACTTTGAGTAAATGGTGTTGAGTGTGGTGTGGTGTGTACGTGTGTGTGATGTTTATAAAATTACGAAGTCAATGTTCGGTGATGAGTAGCTAAACAGTATGTATAATTCTTTTCATTATTCTGAATGCTTTTTATCTTGTCTAAAATCTGACCATAATTTTCAATCAGCTGAGAGAGGAAACACAGGTTTGCTTTTTATTCTGATAAAACAGGAATTTAATCTCGCTCTCTACTTTTATCTGACACATATGAATTTATATTATTTCCTATGTATTTGTCAGTCCATGTCAAAGCTTTGATACACAATCTTAATATGTATACGATAGGAATACTTATTTCCCGGTGTGTGAAAAGTCATCTGAACGCTTGTTTCTTCACTCGGAACTTAAGTAGTTTGAAGAAAGAGGAACAACATAGAAAATAAAACACACGAAATCATATATTTGATACTTTTTATGATAATGAATCTTTATAAATTCCTGAATATTCATTTCGCGGCTAATCCTAGTATATGCTAAACAAGAAAGAAAATATGTCCGATGGTATATGACGTCAAAATGACCTATGGGAAATCCGAGGTGAAAGCGAGGCTGCCAAGTGACACTTTTTTCAAAATGGACGCAAGGTAAGCTAAAATTGCAAATAGAGGCAGCAACACTTGAATGAGGGAAAGCAATTTATCTCCCAGTGAAATAACCAGAGAAGAATATGTAAACTGCTTTCTGTTTATTTAATAAGTATTTGGTGGCGAAAACACGGTCGCTACATTAGTTCGGTTAGTCGCTACTAGATGGTGTAGCCACAGCCCACGAGAGGCATTTACAAAGGTATCAACGATTTTGCAAAGATTTTTATTTCATTAAGCTACCATACATATATGTTTAAATAATGAAGACTTTTCATGTTTGAAGAAATATGCAGCTATAATTGAAAATTATTGTGTTGAAAGAAGTGGGGCATACTGCCTCACCTCCTACTACAAAGTCAATGATGACCGATACAACATGTTTTGTTATCAATTGTTTGAAGAAAATTAACGATGAAATGACTTACGTGGTTTCCAAAAGTAGATACTAGTGCACTTGTTGGTCTTTCATTTTCTAATAATCACACTCCTTGTTACAAACAGCTTAGGGTTTTCGGCTCATTCATAAAAAGTACTTTTTACTCTATGTTTACATCTATGTGATCACCCCTTCTAATGAATGAGGCTATCATAATCCAGCCCGATGCCAGGTGTCACAGATAACCCACCTCCATCATCTCTCCCCTCCCCTCCCACCCTGTCCCGCAATACTCACTGTGTTTGAACTTCTACCTGGATCGATATTTGACCCTGTCACAGACGAGTGACCACCCCTCCTAATTAATGAAACTACGCAAGCAAACGTTAGGTTAATTATTTGCCCTTATTGACCTGATGTGATATAGAATAATTCCATGATAAAGCATCTGCACACCTGAAGGGCTCCTCTCCCCCTCCCCTCCTCTCCAAAGCAATAATAAGAAGAAGAATAAGAGGAAGAAGAAGCACACAAACAAACAAACATGCATCCAGCTGCTGACATAGGCAAAGGTCCCGATACCAGGTGCTACAGATGACCCTCCCCCCATCTTGCACCGCAATATACTTCATGTTTGAACTTGTAACTGACTCGACATATGACTGTGTTACAGACGAGTGTTTACCCCTCATAGTCAATAACAAATAACCGCGGAAAGGAAAGAACCTACCACCCCCCCCACACCCCACCCCATCAGGCCAACTGCAGGACGGATAGAACTTGGGCCAGGTAATGACCAAATTCAAGGTGTTGACCCGAGAACAGGTGACTCCACCTTCCCTTCCTACCGCCCCTGCCCTGCATTCCTCCATACCCCATTACAAAGCAATAATAGTAAGAAAAGGAAACAAACAAACAAACAGTCACAAGAGTTCCCCTTCCCTCCCATCCTCACCCCTACCTCCCACCCAGACACAGCGTGCTCACCCACGGATCGTCAAAAGAGGGTAAAATTGGTATTCTCAGCTAGTCTCAGGATGCGATACGGGTTAAGAATATTAATCTGAAAAGGGATCATTGGTATTGATCCGATAATTACATTTAGCTTTCCAACAAGCATCCCAATAATAAGATTTCATTGAAGCCAAACGGCTTCGTTGCTTTCATACCTTTATTATTGTCTTCAAATAAGCCTTTAGTACAAACAAACAGACACAAACGCAAATCATATCGGTCGAGTTCCATATAACGACGATGATAATACAACCACTTCTTGCTCAGAGGCAATGATGGCGGCGGTGCAATCTCGTCTTGAGGTGCAACCCATATTGAGATTGATAATATTCGCATTATATAGGACAACAAATGTATGCATCTGACAAAGTCCATTTCTCACTCCATGCACATATGTAAAAAAGAATAATCGCAAAGACTATAATCAATCTTTAAAATGTTTACAAATGCATATTATATCAAAGGTCTAATACGAATAGCTTTGTGGGCGAGCGATTAATAAGCTTTTACATGTTATACTAGTCGTTCTTACATCCCAAATGCATTTTCATAATAAAAATACAGTTTTTTGAAAAGGATTATCAAATTTGTTGTACTCAATATGCCTTTATTATAACTTTCAAGCTTACACAAAGACGTCCTATGTTTGCACGTTTCATGCTTATAAAACTAACAAGTAAATTGCCTAATAGATTGAAAAGACGCTGGTTTTATTCTATTTAGAGAGCATTAATAGGGGTTTCAAGGTATCTGCATGAGGTCAAAGCTGGGTTCGAGTTTCCCCTCATATTTACGCCTGAACACCTAATCATCTACCAACTAGCGTCACCACCTGCCCCACGTGTCGACCCAATGCAAATAAGGGAATGTATTCAGCTTTCCCTTAAGGTCTATATGTATAACTAAAGGCAGACGGGCGTATCCTTGCATATTAATTAATACCTTCTGATATAAAAAGACCAGTGTAAACATCGATTATGGATCCCCCATTTTATATTGATATATAAAAAGATGAATCAGCACAGGTGGACTAGCTCTTTCAGTAATTTACTCTCGTCTACGAAATTTGTGTATAGTACCTGCCTACAAGCATACAGGAAGACAAAGAACGATGCAACGGTAAGAAATATTGTTAGTTATTGTAGTTTCATTTACCTAGCAAATATACTTTTGTGTCTATGATTTACTTTATCGGGAAACGCGCATTCAAGTAATTTCTATTATTAACGGTAGGTTCATGTTTGAGCCGCCATGGTCACAGCATGATATTTAATTGTAGTTTTCATGTTGATGATATTGGAGTCAGTACGTGGTAGGGTCCCCAGTTCCTTTCCACGGAGAGTGCCAATGTTACCTTTTTAGGTGATCATTCTCTCTATTTATCCGGGCTTGGGACCAGCACTGACTTGGGCTGGCCTGTCCACTCAGTGGCTAGGTAGGCAATCGAAGTGAAGTTCCTTGCCCAAGGGAACAACGCGCCGGTCGGTGACTCGAACCCTCGAACTCAGATTGCCGTCGTGACAGTCTTGAGTCCGATGCTCTAGCCACTCGGCCACCGCGGCCTTATATTCAAGTAATACATGCATATATTTTCTTAAATCTTTTTCAAAGAGAGAAATATCTTTACGTCGACACTGAATAAAACTTGCTACATGACCTCTTCAATATTTTCTGAATAACTTAATATACAATCATGCCAAATAAATTTTTCACTATGTCACTAGTTGCTGTAGTGGCGAAAACATTTAAAGACCCATGCAAACTATTTCTATCTTCAAAAAACAAAACACTTGTACGAAAAGAAGGCTTTGACTAATTGATAACACATTTCCCCCTTTTTAGCAACTGACTCTTTATCAAAACCAAGAACTTATATGAAATATGAAAAAAATTTAAGTAAAATAATATAACTTGTTTGCCCCTCATGTTATAAAGCTTTTATAATTGTTCATGTATTGTACAAAGACAGACAAATTAACCTAAAGCAGGAATTTTTGACCTTGGGTATTTTTACCTGAGGGAGTAAAAATATACATGGCACCCGCGATGCGATAGATCTTAGCAGACAGCATGCAAATTTCCAACTGATAATGTTTGATGTGTTTTTTAAAATCTTTTCTTAAACCAAGTTATCAACATTTCCTAATCAAAACATTCTTTGCAAAATATAAAAAAATAAAGGTACTTTCTTTTTCCTGTTAAGCGTCTACATTAGATATTCTTGTTTTTTTACCTGGCAGTAAAATATGACGAGCAACATTCAGTCGAGGAGGTATTTTATGGAGAAAGGGTCGAAAATCACAGTCCTAAAGGGGGAAAAAGCGGGCAGCTCCTCCAGTATGTCCTCTGGCATGTTTTCTAAATGACATTTGTTTGGGAACAAAAAAAAAAATCTCATACCTCATAATAAGGGAGGGAAAATCTTCCTTTTACCTAACTTAGAGAAAGAAAAATGTTTGTATGTTTCCTCTGGTGTGTTTCCACTGACATTGGCGACCTTGCCAGGATCAGACGGTCTGGAAAACGGCACTATGAGGAACTACGTGAAGGAAGGTGAACTGCTGGGCTTTGAAAGCATGGTCTTTTTACATTACATACAGGAACAGGAGAGGATCAGACGCAAGCAGCTAGCCCTGTACTACCGGAAACGAGAGATACAGAGGCAGCTGTGGGAAGAGCAGCGTCGCAGGAACCTCGAAGAGGACAGGCGTCGGGAGGCAGAGCAAGCGCTATGGAGGAACGTGGGTCCCCGCTTTTGGACTTGCTCTGGCCCTCCTTATGCGAGGGAGCACGTCGTCCGCGAAACTCAAGTCCCGGGAGTAGAACGCTGGCCAGAGGAGCGACTGACCATGGAGTCGCACCTGGACGCGATCCGTCTGCCCAAGGACCCGTCGCAGCGGGTTGGTTGGGGATGTACAGCCAAACGACCAGTTGGCGTGGGATGCCTGCCCAAGGATACGGTGAGCATCGGGCTGTCGGAAGAGCTACCTGTCGAAGTTGCACCGGAGGAGCCGCCTGCACAGGACGCGCCGGAGGAGCCGCCTGCACGGAGGAGTTACACGCCGAGGATACCCTGGAGGAGCTGCCTGCCCAGGAAGGACCGGAGGAACTACCTGCCAAGGATACCCTGGAGGAGCTGCCTGCCCAGGAAGGACCGGAGGATCTACCTGCCGAGGACGTGCAGGAGAAGCAACTGGTGGGTGCTGGACGTGCACCCGAACGACCAGTTGGCGTGGGATGCCCGTCCAAGGGTCTGGTGGGCAACGGACTGCTGGAGGAGCTGCCTGCCGAGGACATACTGGAGGGCTGCCTGCCGAGGAGACACCGGAGAAGCTACCGGGAGTAGAGAGACTGGTGGAGGAGCAACGGTGCAGCAAGTTCGACAGAAGGCAGGACCGTGATCGCCGGGGGAGTGTGGGTGATGGAAGGGCAGGACCTCGGAGCCTCGGTGTAGGCATCTCGCAGTTGTGGCGCACTCAAAATAATCTTCAATTCTTGGAAGATTCCCCCCTAATGGAAGCCGCCTTGCCGCGGTGGGGGGGCTTGAGGTCCCAATGATCTGGTGAGCCGGACCAGAGGGCTCCCCATACTGGAGGGGTCACCAGTGAGGGATGAAAAAAAAAAGGCTTCCGGGTGCACCAAAGGGCCTATAGAGGGGATGGTGCACCACCCCTGGTTCATTCCATTTTGGCCAGGAGAACTTCCCACGTGTGTTTGCGTGCTGGCATCCGTATTACCAGGAACAGGAGTCCTGGAGGTTGGCGATGTGCACGCTGCGCCCTGCAGCTAGCAAAAACCCCCCTTTTGGTCCTTTATTCGGGTTTGACGGGCGGCTTGATAAAGGGCCCGGGTAAAGTAAATGGGCTGGTCAAATTGGCTGGGTCAACAGGTACTATTTTCGGTAGCGAAGGGTCCCGCGACTGCCATATACTGTAATAGTGGTTGGAAATTTTTCCTCATTACCCTGTGGCTGTTGGGAGTTTTTGGCCCAACTAAGTTTTGCCCTGGGTTGGGGCCCCCTGGGGGGTGGGGGGTGAGGAAATGAAAAATTTCCCAATTTTTTGGTACTAAAATTTAAAAAGTCGCTCTCTCCCTACGACTACGCAACCCCCCGACCTTTCCCCTTTGGGGAAACCTATTGTCACTTTAACCTTTTCCACTTAAAAGGGCAAAAGGGGAATCGAATGGGTTCCCCGGGTTTCCCAAAACCAGGTAAGAAGGGGGAAAATCCTCCTCAACCCACAAAGGAAATCTTACCGGAAAATTGAAACTTTCATATAGAAAGTACCTAGTAGGGAAGACCATTAAAGTGATCAATCATGGATTTTAATTTTCGAATACATCGAAAAATTGTTGAAGTATGTCAACGGATCCTCGCATCACCCCACAGGAGTGGACCTAATGGGTAGGTTTCGTCCCAGACGAGAGTGACCGTCTGCGTGCGAAATGCGACATTCCCGGGGGCTAAAGTTTCATGTTCTCCTCAAAAAACCCTAAATCAGTGTAAGGGAATTGTTTTTTTCCCGAGACCTGATAGGTATTCTGGGAGAAACTTTTAAGGAACTAGAAAATTTTAATGTAGGGGCAGAAAAAACGTTTTAAGAAAAAAGTTGACGGTTTTTGGAAAACGCTACACCACTCTCCTTCAAATTTTTAAATACGTTGGTCCTTCCAAAATCATTTAATTTTGGCATGGTACCCCTCAAGGTAAAGCCATATTTCCCAAACCCATGCGGTGTTTCCCACTGCCAGGGTTATGGGCAGGGACCAACTCTTGCCTTTTTAAGGAAAAAGGGAAACCAAAATATGTTTTTAAGTGTGGTACGACAGGTCATAAAGGGAGTGAAACGTCCAGGTCCAATATGCTTTTACACTGCAAAGAATATAAAGTTCTTCAAAGCGTGTAAAAGTAAATTTGAGAAAAAAGTATTGATAAAAAGGACAAGGAGAAATTTATTTTCCAGAAAAAAGCGACGTGCCCCTTGCTGTTTGCACAGCCAGTAATCCTTTGCTTCGGTTTGGCCCATCCCCCTTTCCCCCACCACCCTTCCCTCCAATGCTTTTTACCCCACATCTGCCACTTTTTTAAAACCCTCTCCCCAATTTGCTGAAACTCCCTCTTGATTCCACCAGAACGGAGTAGGATGGGGGTCTTTGAAGACCCTCCCCCCAATAAGGTCTTTGGGAGCCAAGTGGGGCTCCAGACCTAAAGGGTGACACCCCAGCGCCCCAATCCCCGGGGGCCTCTGCTGCAGGCAAATCCCCCCTAAACCCCAAAGGCTCGGGTTTGCCCCTTTGGCCCCGGGCAAAGGAATCCTGAGTCTTTTCAAAGCCCCATTTAAAGTGGGGTCTTTGGAGCCGCAGGGGCTCCAGGGGTCTAAACATGACAGTCCAGCTGCCCCCAACCACGGGGCCTCTGCTGTAGGAGAATGCCCTGAACAAAGGCTCAGGTCCGTTCTTTGTCCAGGCAAAGAAATCCTGAGCCGTCAAAGGAACCGTGGAAACTAGTTCCAGGGGTAAAAAACCCCCTAAAAACCCCCCAAGACCCAGGAAAGGGACAGCCAAAAGGTGTAGGGAAAAACCTTCCAAAGGGGCTCCCAAAAACCCTTATAAAAAATATTTTAAAAACTGATACCTAATCCAAGGGAAAACTGTCGGGGAATTCTGAAAAGGGGAAGAACTGCAACACTGAAGTTTCATGAAACCCAGTTTGTGTATCCCTAAAAGAGATTATGACCGGGAAAATCATCCTTTCCCTAAGGGTTCCCAAATTCAAGCCTTATGGGATTTTTGACAATGACCTCATGGAGGATAGCGAAAGGTACTCAAGATTTTCCCTTTCGGGCCATCCACCTGCAGACAACACTGCTAAAGGGTTTTGGAGAATAGGCTTGACACACCTTACACTGTTCATTTATCTCCCTTCCTCCACATAATCTCAACATAAATGATTTGGAAATCTACTTGGGCAGTTGCCACACCCATTTTTACTTTTGGGGAATTTAAATGGCCCGGCATCACCTCGGGGGGAGCCTTTGTGCAACCCTTGGGGAAAGGGCCTTGGAGTCCTTGCCCCCTAAGAGTAGATGCATTTTTTATTGAACGTGACACTCCCACACTTTTCCAAAATTCAACTGGACATTCTCCAAAAAGACCGTCATTGTCTCCCCTGATTCAAGAGAATTTCATTGGGCAGTTTATGGAAGACTTACATGGAAGCGATCTTTTTCCAAATTTTGGAGGAGGTGAATGGTTTTTCCAGCCATGGAGGCAGAGATGGCGACTTGAACATGCGGACTGGAATCTTTTTAGATCAATCGTATTGCAGGATCTGTAAATGATTTCCGGGTTAAAGATGCTGTTAATCATTCACATCACAATTTCCCCTTTGCAGCAGAACATCCTTTTCCCAAAATAGCGGACATTACCGTCGACCTCTGTACCTGGGGTCTGATAAATGAAAACAAGCTGTCAGAGCAAAAAAGCTGCTTAAGGCAGTTGAAACGACGCCCAGTGATGTAACCTTGACCCATTACAAAAAGACCCGACCCAAGGCCAGGCGGGGGCTAAGGGGGCCAGACGGACGTCATGGGACAGTATGTCTCCTTGATTAACCCGGGCCCCCTTTGCATGGGATGGGACAAAGGTGCGTAAGATCCTGGGAAAAAGCACTCCTGTCACCACCCGCTTTGAAAATTGATGGGGGAAATCATCACAGTAAAAAAAATGTTGCTAAAGACTAGCTAAATCCCTGGCAGAGATCTTCTGGAGCATCTTACCTGCCCCATTCTCCCTCTTTTGGCGAACAGGAAAAAACACCCAGTGCTTTTTTCAGTAGGACTGCAGCAGAACTTCCAACAACTTGCCATTTTTTTAGCAAAGGGGATGGCTCTGCTTTGAGCTCTGCCGTAAACTCCCCAGGAAGGACGATATTCCCTGCCAAATGATATCTCCTTACCGAGAGATCCCCAAAAAATTCTTGTTGGCCTTTAAAAAGGTATTAGGGGGGTACTGCCATCCCCTGGAAGAGTCTATAATTTTTCCTGTCCCTAAACCCGGCAAGGATTTTCCACACCAGGGAAATTACAGACCCAAATTTCCCTCACCAGCTGCATCGAAATGATGGGGAAAAAAGGTAAAATTCAGGTGACATGATGTAGGAAAAAAGGGAAAAACCCGATCCTATAATATGGGTTTAGAAGTTAGATCGACCCAGATGCACTTTTAAGGATGGAAATGCTTACAAATTTTCCCTTTGCCAGCGACGTCCCCTGATGCAGTCTTTTTGACCCCTTTAAAAGGTTTTGTACTATTGGAAAAACTGGATCCAAGAAGTTGTATGACATTGCTTTAAAAGGAGCATTACCCACCTTTATACAAAATTTCCCTTTCTAACAGGAAAATTTAGAGTTTGGGTGGGAACGTTTCTCTAATCTGAAGATCAGTGGAAGGGGGCCCACAGGAGTGTCTTAGTGTGACCCGTTTTTCCATTCTATAATGCATTTAAAGGCTGTTCCAAGTTCTGTCCATGTAATCTTATGGAATTTACACTGTACTGCTCAGGGGGAAACTTACGGTGTGCAAGGACACATGCAGGGTGCAATAAATCAGGGTTTTACAGGACACCAAACATGGGTTCAAATTTTTCCCCCCAAACAAGACCCCTAACTTCCCCAAACGAGGAAAATTCATCCTTCCTCATTAAGCAACCCCTGCAATTTGTCCAAGAGGGAAGTACTTGGGTCTAATTTTTGACTCATGACTTACATGGGTGCCTCACATCAAAAAGTTGAAAGTAAAACTACAAAAGCACTTTGTATTTTTCGGGGTTTTTCACTCTATCTTGGGGCAGCCGCCAAAAAGCACTACGGCTTTACCGAGCGCTTATTCGTAGTAACTTTGTTTGGATTGGAGCTTATTCTCTGCAACTCCCCCGTTTTACGGGGGTTTGCTCGGTTTTAATGAAACTCTCAGAATCTTACTGGGGGTTTCAGGTCTTACCCGGGAGTCCCCCTATGCTGAGAGGGAGAACCCCTCTTTTTATTACACCGAGAAAAATGAACCTGATTTACTACACGAACTACAAAGGATTCCGGGATCTCCCCATCCAGATTGGTTTTTTAAACCCCCCTTTAAGATACCGATCCTATGTAGGAAATGAGAACCCCTTTTGGGAAAATCTTAATTTGGGTTTATAAGGTTCTGGCTGTTGGAATTTCCCCAATTTCCCTTGGACTAATCAAATTGAGCTGGTTTGCGGAAATTTGGGGGAAGGGGAGAGATCCAAGAGAATCCGAGAGAAATTTCTTTAGCACATTTCAAAAACCGGGGATCAGATGCAATTATACGATGGTTGAAATCTGAAAAAGGCGGGGTTTTGCAGCAGTGAGCGAGGAAGATTGCTGGCAGCTTTCTCTAGCACCCCGATCTTCACTGCGAGAATGCCATCCTTCGCATTAAATGACTAAATCTTACAAACCATTCTGTTGTGATATTTGTGACCTTGTATGCCTTAAACAATCAAGAGCTTAAATCATCACATTCCTTATGAGGGAGGTTCAAGTTGGGTTGACTGATTCCCAAAGTAAAAAAAAACTCATGTTGGGTGCCAGCGCATGGGTATCATGGAATGACGAGCTGATCGGGAAGGGAAAGCAGCTGCCCCAGCCTTTGTGCTCGTTTTCCTCTCCCCCCCAACCCACCCAAAAACCCGCATCAAAGTTTTCTTCGTGATAAAAGGGGGAACAAAGGAGGCATACCTCCGAAACAAAAGCGAGCATTAAGTGACCTTGGCCGTTGGGGATGACCCTCCCAACCAAAAGTGGGAAATTTAAAACAAGAATAAAAATCGGGGGACACAAGACTGATATGGGGGCCCAAAGATGGCTAAAATGAAGCACTTTGTGAGGACCAAGAGCCCTTAACGTCGCAATTAGTGGGAAAAATGTGCAACTTTTCAACCAAAAAACGTATGTACTTGTCTCCCCCAAACCTGAAAAACTATTGGGGGAAGTTGTGACATAGAGGGTCTATAATTTCCTTTGGGAGACTAAAATTTTTAATAAAAATTTTAATTTTGCAAAATTTTTTCAATAATTTTATGCACTTTGACAAATTTAGCTTTTATTTTTTAAAATATTTATTATTATTTGTAAATATTTATTTATAGATTTGTAAGTTTTTTAAAAATTTTAATTTTTAGTTTAAAAAGGTATTCCCGCTAAGACCTTAGCTGTTGACGCGGCAGATAATTTTTTAAAAAACAATCAAAACAATCTTGGGAAAATTATTTTGAAAAATGAAGGGGATATGTCACAACGGGGAGTTACTCTGGACCTTCGCCGATATTTACCTCACTCCACGGCGGGGTTAGGGCCCTTTCCCCATTGGGTGTACCCCGGGGGGCGAGGGTATCGGCCTTTTTCATCGGCGCGGCAAATAAAAGGGCACCACCAAAAAAATTTTGCTTTTTCCTGTTTTTGACTTGTGTGCCCCCTTCCGCCATGTGACCTCGCCTGATCCTCTCTCTCGCTTCTGTTTGTATATATTATGTTATGTGCATATATAGTGTAATGTAGTGTCAGCAGTAAAACCTTTTGTATGTTTCCTCTGGTGTGTTTCTGTTGACCTGACCGCTCTGATTCCCCTTTTTATAAGTCGAACCCTGACAAAGGGTGATTGAAGTATATGTATATGTATATGTTAACACGTTATCCTATTTCTGCCATCCTTAACAAAAAAAACAATGTGTTCATCCATGTCTCTAAAGTCTTATTTATCTAAAGATTTCTAAACTCTGATGATACTCCAGGCAATACCCAGATGACGGACGACCGCAGACAGGCGTCAGCGAAAACCCCTACTCGTCACGGGATAATAACCTCACCAACATACTAAGGCCATTAATGGACGGGCGAAGTGAGAAAGAGGCGGACAATAGAGCGACGCCAGGGAGGTATTTTTCCTCGCCTACTTTCGTGAAGAACTGGCATAGTCAATGAATATCTACCACGGAAATCGCACCCTTCAGTCATTTGACTGTTCTAGATAGGTAGAAAGTTCTAGAAGGGCTTCCCTCTGTTGCTAGTCCTCGCACCACATCTTTCTGTTCGTTCCGCTAGCTCACGACTCGCCCTCCCAAACATGTCCTAGCTTGTTGGTGGGGCCTCTCCCTTCTCCCACATATGCTCCCCCCCCCCCCCGTCCCTCGACTGAACGTGATGCTTTATTTACCGTGAGGAAGTAAAATAAGTTATCATAATAATAAATTTAGTTATAACATGACTTCACACGACACTAAATATGTATGGACAGGGCTTGACTTAGAATTGGTGATGCTTATAGCCATATCAAGCTTGGAAGTTCCTTGCGAAGAAAAAATGGTAGTATACAAAAAACAATAACTAATAACTCGTATGATTGCAATACACAATAAACTCTGGAAGATTACAAACGTGTGTCGCGATCATTTATCAGAATCGAATCTGCACAGATTGCCAACTTAGTAATTCCATCATTCATTCAAGTTTACTTCTCGCTTTCCTCGCCATTATTTTTCCTATCCGCAGACAGATATACGATGATAGCAGGAGATGACTTGCTGTCTTTCGGAAACGTCACCTCTATCGGATACGGAAATCTCCTCTTCCGGAAGGAACATTCAGATTCTGATAGAGGCTAAAAAATACCGCATCTGAGTCTTACTGTTTATATTTATCAAATTTTTCCCAAAATGCAATAATGTTACCTATAGTAATATATTATATATATAAAAAATTATATATAATATAAAATAAAATATAGTATTTTAATATATTTTAAAAATATATTATAATTATATATATAAAATTATTTTTTTTTTTCTTTCTTTCTTTCTTTTTTTTTTTCTTTTCTTTTTCCCAAATTTAACCTGCTATATAAGAAAATAAATAAAATCCAAAAACAGAAAACGGATTTGTCTAAAAATTGTTCATTGATCGACTGAAAATTTTAAGATTACTGCCGCGTCTCCCCAAAGGGCCCCATTATCGGCGAAAACCATGTGGGGCTAAAATGTTAAATTACTGAATATCTAAAGTCTTCTAAAAAGTTTTTACATGTAAAAACAAAATAATAAAAAATTATTGAAATCAAAAAAATAACTATTGAACTTTAAAAGAATAAAAATATAAAAATTTTATTTTGTTTTTTAAAAAAATTAGGTTCCTTTCGGAAAACTTTTTTTGCTCATGTTATAAAGCTTTTATAATTGTTTTTAGGACAAGGCCCGACAAATTTAAACCAAAAAAGGGGTTTTTTACCCCGGATTCATCTTCGACATCGGTTTTTGATAACTTACGATTAAAACCCTTTTTTAAAAAAAAACTAAAATGCCTAAAGGTATCACTTGTTTGCCTGAGAAAATTATTTTTTTATAAATCTTGTTTTGCTATCTTTCAAAGCAAACTACCTATTCTCACCTGCCCCTTCATGGGCAAACCCTATCAGAGCACATATATACCTCGCCAACGTGAGTGAGCGCACGGGTAAGCACACGTGCACGCCACGGCGGCGGTGGCGAAGGCGGCGGGTTTTTTTTGCGTGGGGGGGCGGTGAGTTTGCAGGGGGAAGGAGGACTATCAACAAACCGAATTATACTTTTTTTTACCGGGCCCTTGTCCCTATTTTTAGGGGACTTTTATCTTCTCAAATATAAACCAGCGAAGGGGCTGTGATGCCATAGTGGTTTTCTGTTTGAATGATTAAGATAAAGTTTGGGGTAATAAAATTTTTAGATAAAGCATGTTAATTTTTTCACTTTTTTAGTATAAAAGGGTTTTCTTTTAAAATCTTAAATTGTGGAGGAAAGGTATTTGGTAAAATTTTTGGGAAAATTTTGCTTGTAACAAAAAGGAAAAAATTTTAGAAATTTTGGTCATATAGACGTTTTTGTTACTATATTTTTTAAAACCACTAAAAGCTCTTGCAAAGCAGGTGGGCGCCTCCCCTTTTGCTTTTTTATTTTCCAAGCCCACTGCTCCACAGCAACTGGACATGTGAAAAAGGGTGTTAGACATACCAGTGTTTTTTTCATTTGGGATGATTGGATTTAAATTTTCAGAAATATTGTAGGGTCGATAGCGTTTTTATTCTGCCAAAGTAAAAAATTTGCTCTTTGTAAAGGATATTTAAGAAAATATATGATGTTTTCTAAGAAAGTGGTTCCCGAATGCGCATTTCCCATAAAGAAAACATCGAGTCCCACGGTGAGATGCAGTCTCCCAAAGATGCAACAGCCCCCATTTTTACCAATATTTGTAGACAGGGGAGAAAAACAATGGGGGGAAATCGAGAAATAAAGTTTTCGATTCTGCCCTTGCAAGGTTTTTTGTTCCTTTTTCAATATTTTTCTGTTTTTGTAGGAAAAACCAAAGGGGAATTTCTAGATAAAGAAAATACAGTAAAAAACAATATTTGTTTCCTTGCATCGTTTTTTTCTTCTTTTTCGTACTTGTAGGCAGGTACTTAACAAAATTTGTAAATGGAGTAAAATTTTGAAAAAAACTAGTCCCCTTCTGTGCTGATTCGTCTTTTTTTATATCAAATAAAAGGAGGATCCTGTCGATGTTTACATGGTCTTTTATTCAGAAGGTCGATTGCAAAGGGTCGCCCGTCTCTATAGTTTTCATATGGACCCTTAGGGAAAGCTGAACACATTCCCCGCTGGAATTGTGGAAAATTGAGAGATGAGGTAGGAACATTGTATTTCTCCTTTAGGGTTAATTTGCAAAAAATAACTGGGTGGGGATTGGGGAAAAGGGAGATCCTAGTTGGTAGTAATTACCCCTCAGGGGGTAATAGAAGGGAAACCCCAACCCGCCTTTACCTGGGCGCAGATACCTTGAAAACCCTTTGCTCTGTAATGAATAAAAAGCCCGGAAATTTTTTAAACCTTTTTTAAAATCAAAAGGGCCCAAAAAATTTTTTTTAA
>NC_051403.1:30967921-30973667 GCF_015228065.2 Penaeus monodon
CCTACAAGCGACAAAAGGGGTGCCTTCGTTTCCCTGATTAATATGACAGGTCATTGCCCCGTTGCAGTCTTCCATCCTTGGATCTCTGGCTGAGAGGAGTATTGCCTGGGCATATTAACAGGCTAGAGAGCTACGGAGATTTCCGACAAGACCTCTTCAGTTTTTGTGTGATACCTGCACATCAGGTCAAGCAGGAGGTTGGTAAAAGAGAGAGAGAAAAAAAACTAAGCATGGTCTGACAGGCTCTTAACAATGCCCATGTGGTTTTGGGGGTTCACCTTGATTAAAACATTAAAATATGAATGTTGTAAAAAGGACAACATAAAAAGACACAGAATGATTTTCACACTAAAAGATGAGCAGATAAAATAAATAAGTAAATAAAAGCGATAAAAGAAAGGTCTTTATATCGCCTTAATTAGGGGGAAGGATGAAACAAAGTCGTTTACCCTGATTTGACCCGCAAATAGCTGAGAATGCTTTAAAAGGCATATAATAATAGTTGTTTATTTGTTTACATTTAAAATTATATAGTGTTCACTACGGCGCCGCTGGTGTCAAACCTTATCGGTCAATGCCGTTCCTTTGGATCAATCAGCTGTGTGAGGAAACCTGCTCCTCACATTCTTTCGCCCAGGCATTGACTCTACTCATACGGGAGAGGGTAGAGACAATAATGCCATAGTCGACTTCTACTGGGGATTAGCCTTATATATATGTATATATATATATATATATATATATATATACATATATATATATATATATATATATATATATATATATATATATTTATATAGCATATATATGTATGTATGTGTACATATAAACACACACATGCACACAATATATGTACATACATACATATAGATATATGTGAGTAGTGCAAGGAAGGACAGATCTCCTCCTCTCACATACGCACATGAGTGTGTAAACAGGAAGTAGGTTAATGACCCATGGAAACCGCAATTGATTAACGTAACCAGTGACCGTAACTGGAAGTGATTAACGTAATCAACGACCGTAAACGGAATCATTAACCATAGTTAATGATGTCTAAAACACACACACACACACAAACACCTGGAGGACTCCCCACGTGGGATTAACGTGGGTTAATCATTTATATACACCCAATAAAAAGACCATAAGACAATGTCAAATGTTCCCAGATGCATAGTATAAGCCAAAAAGTTCTTATAAGAATAACTCGCAGAAATCATTTACCTCTCAGACTGGTAGCCTCAGCAAATGTCGAACTCATCTTGGTATACTTTGAGAAGGACGGTATGACACACGTCAGACACGACCTGTCTCTTATAGGGCATGACCCAGGTACTCGGCGGTCTCTTCAACCAATCGCGATCACGGGAAAAAAGACACTGGAAGGGGTAACGGCTACCTGCATAACAGCTGCTTACATTCCCTTTTGCTTAGAGATCTATCAAAAAATAATCTTTCACAACGAGGCATGTTAAAGTGCCTATGCAAAAATCTTAAAATCAAAAACATTCCTATCATTATATTTAAATCATCACGTGAAAAATAACAGCGTGGAAAATTAATAATACGATCCATCCCATACAAATTAATATGATACATGATAAAGATTACATATGCCCCACATGTTAAGCTATCAAGATCTGTATACTAGTCGTTCTTACATCCCAAAGGCATCTTCATAATAAAAATACAATTCATTGAAAAGGATCATCAAACTTGTTGTACTCAATATGCCTTTATTATGACTCTCAAGCTTACACAAACACACGTCCTAAGAGACGATAACACAAATAAAAGAAAAATAACAGGCTTAAATTTTCTGTGTAAATGTAAAATGTGATTACCACTATTTCATATCTTTGCATGTTTCATACTTATAAAACTAACAGGTTAATTACCTAATAGATTGAAAAGTCGCCGGTTTTATTCTATTTAAAGAGCATTAACAGGGTTTTCAAGGTATCTGCTGCAGGTCAAAGGCGGGTTTCCCCCTCGTATTTAAGTGCAATGCAGTGTTTTTCCTAAAACGTTCCTGCCTCATTTCTCGATTTTTTAGAATCTCCAATGCAACTTAGGAAATATGTTTAGCTTTCCCTTAAGGCCCATATGTATAGCTGTGTGCAGACGGGCGTATCCTTCCATAAGAGGTCGCATAACAATACATCCTCCGTTTTATGATGATGTAAGAAAAAGACAAATTAGCACAGGTGTACTAGCTTTTCAGTAATTTACTCTCATCCACGAAATTGCCTGTAGTACCTGCCTACAAGTATAAAGGAAGAAAAAGAACGATGAAACGGTAACAAATATTGCCGGTTACTGTAGCTTCATTTATCTAGCAAATGTACTTTCTTGTCTCCTACAAGAACGGAAAAAATATTGCAGAAGGACACACATAATTATACTAATAGGCATAAGTCAACCAAACTTTACTTCTCGATTTCCCCGACATTATCTTTCTCGTCTGCTTACAAACATGCGGTAAGAGACGAAGGCTAGATAAGCTGTTATCTTTCGGAGACGGTCATCTCACCGTCGGACCACGGTGATTAACTTTATCGGGAAACGCGCATTCAGACACCACTTTTTAAGTAATACATGCATATATTTTCTTAAATCTCCGTTTACAACGAGAGAAATATCTTTACATCGGCACTGAATAAAACTTGCTACTCGACCTCTTCAATATTTTCTGAATAACTTGGTATACAGTCATGCCAAATGAAAAAAACACTGGTATGTCTTAACGTCCTTTTTTCACTATACCACTATGTTACAGTTGCTGTAGTGGCGAAAACAGTTAAATACCCATATGAACTATTTTTATCTTCAAAAATCAAAACACTTATACAAAAAGAAGGTTCTGACTAATTGTCAACACATTTCCGCAAGTATAATAAGAATAAGAATAAGAGAAGACACACAAACGTGCATCCAGCTGCTGACATAGGCAAAGGTCCCGATACCAGGTGACCCTCCCCCCATCCCGCACCGCAATACTCATCATGGTTGAACTTGTAATTGACTCGGCAAATGGCCGTGTTACAGTGTGATCAACCCCTCATAATCAGTGACAAATAACCGCGGACGGCAAAGAACCCTACCCATCCCCAAACCCCGCCCCCCTTCCCATCAGACCAACCACAGGACGGATTGAAGTCAGGTCTGGTAATGACCAAATTCAAGATATTGACCTGAGAACCGCCCCTGCCTCACATTCCTCCATACCCCATACAAAGCAATAATAGTAAGAAAAAGAAGCAAACAAACAGTCACAAGTCCTGCTTAAGGAGATAATACAGCCCTGCACTGAAGTGTTACAGGTGAGTGATCACACCTATAGCTAATGAGCATGACATGATCAATAACCGTGACAGGGAGAGGGAGTTCCCCTTCCCTCCCATCCTCACCCCTACCTCTCACCCAGACACAGCGTGCTCACCCACGCACCGTCGAAAGAGGGTAAAATAGGTATTCTCAGTTAGTCTCAGGATGCAATCCAACATGTCTTGACATGTAGTTTATCTTAAATCGCTAAAGCATCCCAATAATAAGAATCCATTGCAGCCAAAAGGATTATAAAATTTGTCGCTGAACTCAATATGCATTTATTATTGTCTTCAAACATACCTTTAGTACATACAAACAGACACAAACACAAATTATATCGGTCGAGTTCCATATAACGACGATGATAATACTAATCTCTTCTTGCTCAGAGGCAATGACGGCGGCGGTGCAATCTCATCTTGAGGTGTAACCAAACAAGAAAAGGAAATCCATTTCAACCCATACTGAGATTGATAATGTTCGCATTATATAAAACAAAAATATATGCATCTGACAAAGTCCATTTCTCATCCATATATATATGTAGAAAAAATCTCGAACAGACTATAATCAGTATCTTTAAAATGTTTACAGATGCATGATATAACAAAGGTGCAGGCCTAATAAGAATAACTCAACAGAAATTACTTAATTTCGGGGAACGATTGATAAGCTTGCGAACTCCTCTCATCTTTTAACATGTTATACTAGTTGTTCTTACACCCCAAAGGCATCTTCATAATAGAAATACAATTAAATGAAAAAGGGTCATGAAACTCCTGTTGTACTCAATATGCCTTTATTATGTCTTTCAAGCTTACGCAAACACGCGTCTGACGAGGCGGGAACACAAATAAAAGAAAAGTAAGAGGCTAAAATTTTCTGTGTAAATGCGATAGCCACTATCTCGTATGTTTGAAAATTCCAGGCTTATACAACAGGTTAATTGCCTAATAGATTGAAAAGTCATCGCTTTTATTCTATTTACAGAGCAATAGGGTTTTCAAGGTATCTGCGCCAGGTCAAAGGCGGGTTCGGGTTTCCCCTTCATATTACCGCCTGAGCTGGTAATTATCTACCAACTAGGATCATCACCTGTCTCCACATGCCGACCCAGTTATGTTTTGCTAATTAACCTCAAGGATCAATACAATGTTCCTACCTCATCTCTCAATTTTCCACAATCTCCAGCAGGGAATGTGTTCAGCTTTCCCTTAAGGTCCATATGTATAACTATATGCAGACGGGCGTATCCTTGCATATCAGTACCTTCTGATATAAAAGACCAGTGTAAACATCGATCATGGATCCTCCGTTTTATGTTGATATAAGGAAAAGACGAATCAGCACAGTAGGTGGACTAGCTTTTTCAGTAATTTACTCTCATTTACGAAGTTTGTCTATAGTACCTGCCTACAAGTACGAAAAAAGAAGAAAAAGAACGATGCAATGGTAACAAATATTGTTGGTTACTGTAGTTTCATTTATCTAGCAAATATCCCTTTGTGTTTCCTACAAGAACGGAAAAAAATATTGCAAAAGGACACAAATAACCTTGCTAACGGGCATGAATCAGCAAAACTTTACTTCTCGATTTCCCCGCCATTGTCTTTCTCACCTGTCTACAAATATGTGGTAAAAATGGGGGCTGTTGTCATCTTTCGGAGACTGTCATCTCACCGTCGGACTACGATGATTTACTTTATCGGGAAATGCGCATTCAGGAACCACTTTCTTAGAAATACATGCATATATTTTCTTAAATATCCCTTTACAAAGAGACAAATATTTTTACGTTGGCACTGAATAAAACTTGCTACTCGACCTCTACAATATTTTCTGAATAACTTAATATCCAATCATGCCAAATGAAGAAAACACTGGTATGTCTTAACATCCTTTTTCACTATGTCACTAGTTGCTGTGGAGCAGTAGGGCTGTGGAAAATAAACAAGCAGAAGGAGGCGTCACCTGCTTTGCAAGAGCATTTAGTGAGGTTTTAAGAATATAGTAACAAACACATGTCATTATATGACCTGAAATTTCTCAAATTTCCTTTTGTTACAATGCAGATATTCCGAAAATTTTACCAATATACCTTGCCTACACACAATTTAAGTATTATATAGAACCCTTTTATATACTAAAAAGAGCTGAAAAGTATTAACATGCTTTATCTGAAAATTATATTCACCCCTAAATCTTGTTCTGTAATCATTCAACAGATAAACCACCTATGGCATCACATGCCTCCTTCGCTGGTTATATATTTAGAGTAAGATAATAGTCCCAGTAACAATAGCAGCATAGGTCCGTGTAAAAAAGAGTATAATTCGAGTTCGTTGATACGTCCTCTCTCCCGCTGCAAAACCATCACCGCCACCACCGCAAAAACACGAGTACTAATCGCGCT
>NC_051403.1:30978767-30981267 GCF_015228065.2 Penaeus monodon
CAGCTGATTGAAAATTATGGTCAGATTTTAGACAAGATAAAAGCATTCAGAATAATCGAAAAGAATTATGCATACTGTTTAGCTACTCATCACCAAACATTGACTTCGTAATTTTATAAACATCGCACACACGTACACACCACACCACACTCAACACCATTTACTCAAAGTACAGCGTGATAATGAACTCTTACAATAAGCCTGCAGGGAAGATATGAGATTTGCAAAATATCCATAATGAAGAACAGACTGGTAAACGGAAATGCAATTTAACGATAATAATATTTCTTGTTCTATCCAGTAACTCGTATGTGCATTTGTGATGTGACATCCGGCTGGTCTTAACCAACTGACTGCCGCAAATCGTTAACAGAAAGCCGACTAATCCTTGCATGGCGGTCGGGTTTTGTTACACTAGCAAACCTCTGCGCTGGCGGCGTGGAATACAAAGCAGTCACGAACAAGTCTGTAGGCTTGTATCACCTAAACAGTAACAACTTATTATCTAATCAAATAAATAACAACTCTCCGTAAGGGTTAATATCCGTATTAGTGATTTGATCATCATTTAATGTTTTACTTTTTAGGTCAAAGTTAAAATTGGGGATTCGCATTTATCCCACACTGAATCTTTTCATTGTACTAACTAACATTTAGAAATGCTGTTCATTATACAAAAGTGCATCTAAGTTTTCATTTATCTTTTTTTCACATTACCCCTTTGCATGCTTCTATTTGTCAAGCAAGTTGCGTTCTTTACATGTATTATGAATTCATTTTGCGTAGTTAAAATGCATATCAAAAACGATAAGCTCCGATAAACATGAATGTGTTGGTTTTGAGAGAGGGAAGGGCAACTGCTGCTGTGTGCATTCTCTCACGCTTCTCATAACATCTTTCGTGTAAGCGGACTACTGACGTCACGTGGGAAAGCAATAATTTTGGTAGATGTATAAATTACGCACTCGGCAAGGAGGGCCGCAGACACTGCCAAGAGCTGTGCACTTCGAAACCCGAATACAATGCGCGCATCATTATTCTTCCTGGCGGTAGCCCTTAGCGCCGCGGCTGCAGAATTGGAGGATAGTTGCCTAGCCTGCATGTGTTACGTGAGGCACTACTCTTTGTTGCGTTGTAACTGAATTTTGTGGAATCGTTCAGTCACTCTAATATCAGTATATTCTCAGCGAGCGATTTTGAGAAATAAATAATAGACTAATATTCCCGTGATAAAGGATCAAACACACATTATCAATAAAATACCAGATTGGGCCTGTGTAAACACGCACACGCACTCATTAATTGTGTGCTCAGTGAGCTCAGGTGTCCAAGTGATTAGAATCCCAACGATTCGGAACAGACAAGGGGAAATGGGTCAAATTTGGAAGTCGTGGATCGACCTTAGCCAGCCATTCTATTCTGCTCCCCTGCGTGTTTCAGGTATCCAGTAGTGGCTGCGTCATGCCAGATGGAGTGTGCAGGAACACTGCATGGTCAGAAGTGTGGACCCTGGGCCGTTACCAAGCCTTACTGGGAAGACGCCCATAAACCAGGCGGAGGTATGTCTAAATACTTATGAAAAAATACACACACCATCATTATCAGTATTATCATCGCATTTTCAACCTATATCTATCCAACGCAAGGCACAGGCGTTCCGGACTAGTGCTCTGTTTTCAGTTCCATCACGATATCTTGCCACTGGTCTTCTCAATGGCCTCAATATGTCAGCTAGTACCCAGACTTCTTTTTTCCACTTGCCGTCCTATTTCATGCACAAAATGGTTACGAATTGTAATGCTGGGTATATGCAAAATAGTTAGAACTGGCAATATGATTAACTCGTGCATTGATTATGACTATGATCCACCCAAACAGACTTTTAACTACACAGTCCTACTGACCACTTGACGTCAAGGATTAATGGTACACAGCCACATTCATATATTTCACTTAGAGTCTGCGGATAAACTCTGTTCCTCTTAGCTAGTCATTCAGAATGACTCGTTCATTGTACCATCACTGATTGGTGTATCTTCGGCTTGACGCTACGTTCGAACCCACAATCTCATCAGCAAGAGAATTTTATGCCATGTGCAACGCAATATATATGAAATGTGTTCAGTGAAGCATGTTACTGTGAATTATCTTGAATAAAGTAACCTGTCTGTTCATCTCATCCTACAGATCACCCCCGTCACGACACACACACAATTCCAGGCCCGCTTAAGATAACTTGTCTTAAAAGGCACGAAAACCGTACCCCCGCTGTCTTTTCCAACGCATTACCCAAACAGATTACTGGTGATTTCAGGAAACGGTCTCGGGAAATTTGTTTCGACCGACAGCCTTCCTTTACTTCCCGTTGAATGTTTCATTTCACCTTTCATGATTCAGGATCTTCTTGGTCATATTCATTAATGAACTCTCTCTCAGACACACACACACACACACACACACACACACACACACACACACACACACACACACACACACACAC
>NC_051403.1:30989565-30997065 GCF_015228065.2 Penaeus monodon
AGACCTTTTTTTCAAACAGACTTTTCACAATGATATCCATATCATCTTGCCTAAAGGACGTCTTAAATTTCGAATTCCGGTTTATATATTAGTGCGAATTAGAGGAAAATGTTTTTTTTATTAATCATGTTTAGATGAACATGAAGGTAATAGGATTTACCTTGCAGTTGCAAATATTATTTGTCAGAATGAATTTCTGAGCCCAAGACCTAATCCCAGTTGCGGTATCCATGACTATATCTCATTCGCGTTGTGACACTTCTCAAAGTTCACTGCTAATTCGAATTTCCATTTGCAACGTCATAGACCCTATGATGATAACTATTCAATGATATAGAAAGGTAAATATTTCTTTTAACTTACACGTATTATGACAGTAATATTGGACATTCAGTATAACTGATGTAATGCGGTAGTCCTACGTTTGCTGTCGTTGCATCATTTGTGAAGGTGCGCGGTGACATATTTTTCTAAAACAGAAAATGGCAACAACATTTGATAGTGAATTGAAAGCTACCTCCTCGTCATTTCAGCAAGGGGAAAAATGCATAACAGTTATACATGTCAAAAGGAGAAATTTAAGAGTCCCTATATACGTAAGCAAGATAATATTTATAAAAAGATAGAAAAGGGCTAAATTAACGTTTGACCATGAAGCAAAAGGGGCCTCTAGTTCTCTGTATCATTTTGGATGCAGAATTATCCCCAATTTATGGAAATTTATATTGCCATAAAATAACGTAAATGCAGTCCTTACACACATGATACACCATTAAAGTTGTCTTAATCTTCGACCGAGTCATAGACAGAAATTGGCCTGTCAAAGACATTTTTGTGTGAAGTCACAGACAGATTAAGATAATTACACATTGGTAATAGTAAAGAAAGCTTAAGAGTTAATCAAGCCATTCCCTATATTTTACTTCCCGTCGAAAAATACAAATAGCACCGCACGCCTTTACATCTGATGCATTATAGTTAAATATATAAAATGTGTAATATTACCAGTAAAGTATGGACTTCCCGTCAAATGCCCCGGACGCGACAGTGGGGTTTGATGCAGGACCTCCCGAGTTCCTGATGCCATCATTCGAAGAGGGGGAGCCTATCATCAGCCGAGAACTGGCTCCGCCCCCTTGCATCTGCCCATGTGTGACGCCGTTTCGTCCCCAGAGCCCTTCAAGCTCGATAGATGCCATTTAGGACAATTTATTTTTAACTAATACGCGAAATGCATAGCTTATCAGACGACAGCCACCAGTGCTGGTCGTTCTTTTACAAATTTAATATCTATCTGACCCAATGTTTTCAGTAAAATACGATTTACAAGCTAAAACAAAATGGAAACTCCACGCACATCCACACCATTTCCAGGCTTACGTAAACACTGCGTCCCGAAAAAAAAAATCGTTGACTACAGTAAATATTATTTTGACTGTAGGTATTTAAAAATGGAATATTTATCTTATGATTGCGCTCGGTACACTGTTACCGTGCGAACATCGGAGTGCTATGAGAGCATATTTATTTTTACCAACAAACAAGATAACTTGTACGTAATTACTTTATAAAAATTTATGATTGAAGAGAGAGAGAGAGAGAGAGAGAGAGAGAGAGAGAGAGAGAGAGAGAGAGAGAGAGAGAGAGAGAGAGAGAGAGAGAGAGAGAGAGAGAGACTTGACGCGTAACAATAAGGCAAGCGAAATGAAAATGTTTCCACCTTAGTTTTGTGACAAACATGAAAATACTCCACCTGTTTGATTTGGTGAAAAGGTGAAGTTTCGAGAAATCGGCGTAATTTTCCATAGTATTCTGCCTCTTAAACAAAAATATGTGCATTTTTGTTTTCTTGTCAGTTTTATTTTTACCGTGGGGAATTATAATTTAAAGAGAATGAAGCGATATGTAACAAGGATATACCCTGTGTGCCATTATTCGCATTTCAGATAACACGCCTAACCCTACTGACTCAGCCGAAGTCGAAGGTAAAGCTCCGTTGCGGCGTCGACCATCTAACTACTGATTCATTAGTCAGTGAGTTATAGAGAAACGTTTGCCTTTTTGAATGCGAGGAAAGAAGTGTTTCAGCTCGACTTTTCAGCTGCAACATTCCTGATTAGATTTCTAAGCATCATTGTTTCGCGATATTGTGCTTTTGTTGGTGTTTTGTTAGTATGTGTAAATTGTATTTTAAATTATTTTCGCCTTTTTAAACTAGTAAATGAAGAAATCTAATTTATCTTCGACGATCATTTTTATTCACTATCATCATTATCATGTTCTATTATCATTATTGTATGTATTATTTTCATTATCAGTACTATCATTGTTGTCATTATTTTTATTCTTATTATCATTGTTGTTATCATCATTATTATTTTATTACTGTTATTATCATTAATATTATTATTATAACTGTCATTACTATATTACTATTGTTATTGCTATTATATTTTTTATAATTACAATTATGTTTATCAGTATCATTATATATTCATAATACTATGTTAGTAGTGGTAGTAGTATCTTTTATTGTTGTTTTTTAATTTGTTAAACCCATTATTATCATTTTTTTTTGTTTTCTGTTTAAAATTTGCACATAAACGTAAATCTTGGGAAAACAAAAGAAAAGTTGCAAAAAATGGTGAAGGGGGTTGCATTCCAGGGAAAGGGTTGCACAGGGGAAGAATAAATCAAGTAGTTTGGAATGTTGTGGATTTTAATGTAAATAGATTTTGTATTTGGTGCACAATAAGCTTACAAACCGTCGACCGTGTGTGTGTGTGCGTGTACGTGTGCACATGTACCTGTGCGTGTTTTTTTTTTTTTTTTTTTTTTTTTTGTGTGTGTGTGCGTGTGCGAGAGAGAAAGAGAGCGTGTGTGAATGGTCTTGTACGTGTATGTGAATATAAATGAAAATTCTTATTTCATCATCTTCATTCATCCTCGGGAGGAGGTGTGAAGAGGCCGTAGTCGAGGCAGTCCTTCACCAGATACCAGTAGTCCGTGGCGTAGTCCTGATCGACGCCCCAGGGACCCCCGACATGAGTGCGCGCGTGGGTTTTAAACCCGAAGCGGGGGGTTGGGCCCACGTACTCTTCAGGAAAGCTCGAACTGTTCCCTTCGTTACAGCCCCCGGGAGGGGCCACGCGGGTGTGTAGTCAAATCAAAATGGATTTTTCACTTTAAATGTAGGCGTGGTTCAAAGCATGCCCAAACCGCCAGGACGCCATTTTAAATCTTTAATCATTACTATTTTTTTTTTTCTTTTTTTTTCTTCTTTTCAGAGTGGACACTGTAATATCTTCTCATCCAGTCATATTTATATCCTGATTATTCTTTCCCTGATAATATTATGACGTCCACCATTATTAATGATCTGGTAAATGCTCTCCAATCTACGTTTTTTTCTATTATTATTATTATTATTATTATTATTATTATTATTATTATTATTATTTTATTTTTAAATTATTATTATTATTATTATTATTTTATTATTATATTAAAAAATTATTATTAAATTATTTTTCCTATTTTTACATTTATTTTCTGGGGATTGGATTCCTAGTGGTTTAGTTATTAAGGGGGGGGGGGGGGGGGGCAAACACCAAAGGGACAAGGGGCCCAAAGGGGGGCAGAAAAGGGGGCCCGGAAGGAGGGGCCAAAAGGGGGGACCCGTTAGATTTGGGGAAGAGAAGTAGAACGGGTGGGTAAAATTTTACTTTTTGATAATTCCTGTCTTTTACAAAAGATTTTTAATCAAGAAAGGGGGGGAAACCTTAATTCGGGCCTGTTCTCCCTTCTTTGGGGAAAATTTGGAAGGGGGGGAACGGGAACACAAAACTTCAATCATTTAACTTTATGTACATACATATGATGATACTGCCAGAATTTTCATATTTTTCCTGGAAATTATCATTATTGGCTATATTTACTGATATCTGTTGTTTTTTACTTTATGGCTAATGTGAGACATTCCTTACTACTTCGATCGTGATACTTTTAACTGATAGATTAATTAACTTGCCTCAGAAAAAAGAAACGCTGCTTCCTGAAACTAATGATTATACAGTAGAAGCTTCTCCAGGCGGACTGCATTTACACGTACTCACAATGCCCTGTCTCTCTATTCAGGCGTCGGAAACATTAATGCGACAAACCATATGTCAGAGAAGTGAAAGCCTTAATATGGCGACTCGGAAAATAAATAAATTAATAGACCAAATTGGAATGCTTAACAGCACAGTAACAAGGGCACACCCTTGCTTTACTCTCAAAGTCAAGAGTAGCATAGTTTTTTTCCATCACAAAAAAACCACAAAACACCCCCAACTTTTCTTTCATCTTGTTTTGAATTACTAGTTATTCTCTGTTAATTATTACTCCTTATCGTACGCACCTCCTCCTGGCTCGTTGGCATCGATCCAGTAGGGTTTGGTGATGGACCACGGGCCGCACCCCTCCCCCCAGCCGTTTTTCGGGCACACTTTCCCCGGCATCAAAACAGCCAAGTTTGAAAACCTGTAAAACAAAAACAAATACGAAATGGGCAGAACTTTATATAGCTTTCCCTCTGAAATTGCCCCCTTTTCCTATTTAATGAAAAAAAGTTGGTCGATATCATCACCCCCAAAATGTTACTAAAAAAAAAGGAAAAATGCCGAAAGGTTTAAATAAACCAAATTTTTTGCACCCTTCCTGGGCCCGAGATGAAATCAGTATTCATTTTTTTTGGGGGGGGGGGGAAATTTTTAAAAGCGGGCAGAGTACCACACCACTATTTTTGGCTTTGTCGTTAGATAATTGCCTTTTGTGTATTATTGTTTGTTTTTGGGATGAAAGGTACTATTATATCTATTTTTACCCATTGTTGTTATTAAAATGATTTCATGATTTAATCCCCTTTGGGTTTTATCATCATCATTATCACTGCTATTGATATAGCTATATTTTTATTGTTGTTATCATTTCCATAATGATTCTTATTGTTATCAAGTTATTGTTTTCATTCTTTTGTTATCGCTATTTTTACATTTACTAATATTTCTATTACTATTTTATAGCCATTACTATGGCTATCATCGAAATCTGTTTATCTGTTTATAGCGATATTAAACTTTATTGTTATCATTGTCATAATAATTATCACTGCTATCTCTATTGTTCTTATCACTAGTAATATTGGTCTAAACGTTTTTGTTATCATTATCATATTTTTATCACTATTATCATCAGCTTCACTAGTCATCATTTCTATTATTTTTATTATTTTCATTATTTTTATTACAAATTTTTATTATTATTATTATTATTTTATCTTATTATTATTATTATTATTATTATTATTATTATTTTTATTGTTATTTTTTTATTTTTTATTATTATTACGTTATTATTTGTCATCACATAGCTTTTTTAAAGGTCGTTTTTTTGGTTTTTTTATTTATTATTAAATTTTTATTATTTTTATTAAATTTTTATTAGCATTATTTTTTTGATTATTACTATTATTATTTTTTTATTTTATTAAGTTTTTGTTGTTATGATTGTTATAATTATTGATATTGTGATTATTATCATGATTATTAAAAATTTTTATTTTTCTTTTAAACATTTTAAAAATTTTTAAATTTTATTATTATTATTTTTTTATTTTAATTTTTTGTGTTATCGTTTTTTATTTTGTTACATTTTTATTACTATTTTTTGTTGTTGTTTTTTTGTTTTTCGTTATTATTTATCATGATCATTATTATTATCATGAAGATTATTATTATCATGATCATTATTATCAACACTATTATCATTACTATCATTATCATTACTTTTATTGTTATATTCGTCATCATTATCGTTTTTTTCATTAGCGTTGTTTTTGTTATTATTTTTATTATTACTTTTATTTTATTATTATTTTTATTTTTATTATTATTATTATTTTTAAATTTTTAAAATTATTATTTTATTTTTTAATATTAAATTTTTATTATTATTATTTTTATTTTTTTATTTTTATTATTATTTTTATTAATATTTTTATTATTATTATTATTAAATTTTTATTATTATTATTTATTTTATTATTATTATTATTATTATTATTATTTTAATTTTTTTAAAAAAATTTTTATTATTATTTTTTGTTGTTGTTGTTGTTTCTCATCATCATTTTTTTTTTTGTCATGTTGTTTTTTATTTTCTACATTATAATCATTACTTTATCATAATAATTATTGATTTTATCATCATTACCATCATCATATCGTTATTATTATTGTTATTGTAAATTATTATTATTATTATTATTATTATTATTATTGTTATTATTATATTATCATCATTACTATTATTATTATCATTATTATTGTTATTGCTAATATTATTATTGTCATTTCGTTTTTCATTGTCATTATTATCATTATTACTATTATTTTTATTATTATATTATTATTATTATTATTTTTTATTATTTTTTATTATTTTATTATCAAATTTTTTTTACTTTTTTTTATTATTAAATTTAAAATTATCATTATCATTAGTTTTCAGTATTTTTTAAATTTTCATTATTTTTTATAATTATCGTTACATTAATTTTTATCATTATTATTTTTTTTATCATTACCATCATCCCTTTTCATTGTTTTTCAAATTAAATTTTTAAAAAAAATTTAAAATCTCATTATAAATTTATTTTCTACATCCAATAATATTATTATTATTATAGCTGTAATTATTATCAATACTATTGCCAACATCATCATCTTCATTAATAATTGCTATCCCTTAAAATTTTTAAAATAAAAATTTGTCATTTCTATTATTTTCTATTATTGTAACTATTATTGATATCACTGTTATCATTACTATCATAAGCATTGTTGTTGCCTTTTTTTCTACTGCTGTTTTTTCTTTACTAAACCTCATTTAAATTTTCATCATTAATCTGGGCATAATTGAAAACCTTTAATTAAAGTTTTCAAAGATGGCAAATTCACAGTGCAGGCTCTGCCGTTGCATAGCATCTTCTCACTTCTTTGCAATAATGCTAAGAGCAACAAGGCTTACAGCGTTTTAAACAGGGGTTCGCTTGGTCAAGTTCTTGCTCCGAGGCCAAGAACTACACCGTTCGCCGCTTAAAATGACCGCTAAAGCCTGAAAATGGCTCTCTTAAGGGTCAGACCTGAAAAACTCCCACCCTTTTAAAAGCAAATTCTTTTCCCCAAAAACGTTTTTAATTAATTCTTAAATAACAAGCACACTCCCTCTTGGCAACTCTAACACTCTGACGCGCTTTCACAAAAAAAAAAAAAAAAAAAAAAAAACACAAAAAAAAAAATGGAAAAAAAAATGCCTTCAAGAACTGTTGGCTGGTATATTATTTTCTATACATATGTAAACACTAATTGTATAGATGTTTAACCTGTACCAAGTCTCTTAAAATCTGTAAAAAGTTTTAGAATCTCTTACATTATCAGAAAAAAGGATTATGCGTGC
>NC_051403.1:30999378-31016878 GCF_015228065.2 Penaeus monodon
ATATTTTATAATATATATTTTGCGGGTAGTTGGTGTGCAGCTACTCTGCCACTCACCCTTGCTACAAGAGCTGACGAGCATTCCTCGGGTCGTGAATTATAGCGTACGAGCACGGGCGGGGGAAAAAAACTGGGCAGAGTTACCCCTTAAGCCTACAGGAGTAGAGAAACCAATATCTGCTTTCCACGGCTGTCACCTAGGTCACATATCACAGTTGAGTTTATTTACGAAAAACATACAGGCAGTGACACCGAATAAAAAGCCCCGATAATACAAACACAAAAGTCTGGCCACCCACACTCACACTGCCCTCACAACCGAGGTTACCCCCCCAACTGCTGCGGTGGCGATTTCCAAACCGCTAAACTCGGGTAGGGGTTTGCGCCTTTCCAAGTTGTGAAGGGGTTGGGTGTGGGCACGAGCTCTCTCGGACATGAAATCATTTTATGTTCTCCACCAGATATATATATATATATATATAATAATATATATATATATATATATATATATTATATATAAAATTATAATAATATACATATATAAAAAATTTTAAAATAATATATGTAATATTAATATATATTATATTTTATATAAAAATATTATATATTTTATATAACAAATATATAGGTAAAGTTAATGCTAGTCTTAAAGCAGCTTGACAGAGAGTTGGTAAAAGAATCACCTGAAAACATCAAAGAGGAGCTGAAGAATCTCCCAGGTACTAAAATTGGCAATATTTTCATTATGAAAAGCAGATATCTAATGAAAATACAATTCACAGACCACCAGACAACTGCCAATATTTAAAAAAAAGGTTACATTGGTTTAACATTTACATCAGCCCCAAACAAATAGAGCCCATGCGGTTTAGCAACATAGTACAATACATGCACTATTACCGCTATGGGCACTATAAAAACAACTGCCCAGAGAGAAGGAAAAGGGTTAAAACTAGGCTCAGAGTGCGGCCAACACTCACAATTACAGAAAACCAAATCAGAAGTAAAGAGATGCCGAACTGCGGTGAAGGACATCGAATTTGGCAACTCTTGCCCCATGTATGGTGATAAAAGTGAATGTAATGGATATGGTGATGTGAGTGTTATGATATGATGATGACATCGTGTATGTATAGTGTGAGCTTCCCGCAGGGGCGGGGGACATCCTTCGATCAACACACACGTACGTGTGTGGACCGGAGGCTTTCCACTCAAGAATTTAGTTCACATAGAGAGGTTCTGGGGATCTCCGTTGACGAGTGGGGGTGTCCTGGGCCATCACGGGGGATTTGTTTGTGTGTGTGTTGTCTATGATGTTCCTCAAGTTGTGTTGTTTTATTTGCGTATGCGATCCCAGATTTGTTTACCATGTGCGTGTATGCGTATGTTTAGTGGCTCTATGTTGATGTTTGGTGTAGTGATCGTGCGGTAATTCTGTTTCATATTCTGTCTTGTATAGTGGTGGTGTTTACCCAGTATAGGCTTTTTTCTGTATATATTGAATCTTGAGTTTCTGTGATTTAGAGATTGCCATCAGGGAATGGGTGGTATTGAAGGATTGGTCTTACAGTGGAGTTGTTGAGTTTGGTTTAGTGGGGGTGTACAGTTATGAAGAAGCGTTTTAGTTTTTTGGATCTGGGATGCTTGTGGTATTCGGTGTGGTGCGGTGTGTGAAACCGGTTTGCTGAAGTGTAAGCATGCAGTTTTCTGTGGTTGCACATAGTATGGGCCGTGTGTTTGTGTGGGAATGTATTGTGGTGTTGGAGGTGGTGGAGTCGTGCAACAGCGTCATGACTGTGAATTGGTTTGTGCTTGGTGTCTATATTTTCCCTGTTTTTGAGGTGTTGATAGGTATTTATGGCTCTGTTGCGTCGGCTGCTTTCATGATGTTTTTTTTTTGGAGGGGTTGTGTTGTGATTTGGTTGGGTGTTGAGTCGTCTGGTAGCAGACGTTGTAATTTTCTGTTTCGGGTGTGGAGTGGCTAACTGGCAGTTTAAGTTTAGAACCTGTAAAAGGGTTTTAGTGACAAAACGCTGCCCCTGCTAGAACTTCATTCTGAGGTAGATGGGAGGGCTAGGTAGGAATCAAAGCGGATGGGTGGTGCTGTTCTGTTGTCCAGGAAGTGATAAGAGGGCGTTGTGAAGTGTGGAGGCAGTTTAGCTGTGTTAGTTTGTGTTTGAGAACGTCAGCAGAACTTATCAAAGGAATTGGTGAAGGTGTCGTTGATGTTAGTTGGTGAGTGTAATTGGGACTGAGGCGATTTTCCTCAAAGCGAGGGCGATTGTGATAACAGTCCCTGTGTGGCAAAAGCCGGTTGCTTAGTGTGTGTATGTTGTTGTATTCAAGTTGTGTTAAGTCTTGGTGCTTAATCCTCTCAAGCAATCCTGGACACTTCCAGCGTGATATAGTCTGAAGGCTCGGTCACCTCGTTTGTGGGGCTTTCTCGTGTGGAATAAGAACAAGGAGGCTTGTTTCCATGGGCCGGGGAAGGTCCTGTTGACAGGCACAGCAGCGTGAAAATGTGTCGAGTCTGGATGAACATCATGGAAGGAAAAGACGTTGAATAATGGTGCTGGCTCTGGTGTTGTGTTTTTGGATAGTGTGCGTTGCAGTTTCATGTTTCTGTGTATGGGGGTTGTGACGAGACGGGTTGTCTGGTAGAGTGGGTTGCGGATATGTTTGTGATGGAGAATCAGGTGTTGCAGTTGCTTGTAATGATTTGTGTTAACATCAGCTCTGGTCTGGGTGAATGTTGCGTTTCTAGCATGGGGGAGTGGAAGGTCTGTTGCCAGAATCCCTGTGGAAAAGCTTCATCACCTCTGCGTGTCTATCTTTTGTCTGTTGTTGTATATATGTATGTGATGTCTGTCGTTCGATCCTAGACTCTCCTGTACTTCATCCAGAAGACTTTAGGGATCTTTTAGTTATTGCAATAGTTCTCGTATATACAGTATATGAATAGTGTGTGTGAGGTGTCATTTCCTAACCGACTGTCTGCATTCGCCGCAAGCAACTGCTCGATGCAACGCCGGTGTGCAAGATGAAGGGATGGGGCGACAGGTGTGCCTGGGCCATCACGAGCCCGTACGGATCGAAGGAGGAGGCCTGCCTCTTCAACAGGAGTCATTATAACCTTTGCTTGTAGTACACAAAATCTCATTAGGGTTCCACGAAGAAATTCCTTAATACTTTTTTTCTAGACGGTTACAAATGCCCCCGTTAGAGAAGTAAGAAGAGGAAAGAGATGGGAAATGAAAGAAAGACACGGTAGACTGACCTGGATTTCTACGTCAGAATGCTGACGCGAAGTGCCAAAGGACTACGCGCGCACACACCCGTGGGCCGCTCGGGTGCTGGAACGACGGCGGCACAATACGTCACTGGTCTGGTGAAGGATGCCTCGATTACTGGATAATTTACACCGCCACCGGTTTAAGGACGAGTTATGGTGCGAAATAATTGTCTTCTGTGTGGGAGCCTGTTCTGACATCTGTTCAGACAAAGGACAACATAAAGACAGTACCCCGAGCTCTTTGGAACAACTTGCAACTGGGGAACACACACACTAAAACATATTATATATATGTGTGTTGTGTGTGGGTGTGCGTGTGTGTGTGTGTGTGTGTGTGTGGTGTGTGTGTGGGTGTACATACACTATATATGTCTATCTTATATACTATATACCTTATATATATGCCTAGTTAATAAAACCAAGATGTGATAGTTATATACAATTCAATATATAATCAATGAATAAACATAATATTATTAAATATAGAGACATATGGTATATATATCTTTATACCGTGATATATAAACCATAACACATAAGCTATATGTATATATGTATAATATAATATATCCATACATCTAATATGCATCTACAAAACTAATTATAACATACACATAGTACATGATACAACCCACACACAACACAACACACACACACACACACCAACACACGCACGGCACACACACACACACAACACAAAAAAAAAAAAAAAAAAAAAAAAAAAAAAAAAAAAAAAAAAAAAAAAAAAAAAAAAAATATATATAATATATATATTATATAATTATATCTATATATATATCTATATATATATATATATATATATTGTGTGTGTGTGTGTGTGTGTGTGTGTGTGTGGGTGTGTGTGTGTGGTACATATGTGTGGTGACAAACACACACACTATACGTAAATAGTATAGTACAGGATCTATGTACATATATGTATATATAGCACACTTAATTTTGTAGATGTGATATCTGTGTGTACCACATGGGTACATAGTATAAACATATGTAGACCATAATCTATATTATATATATATATATATCGATATTACATATAATATATATTATATATCTATTATCTATATACTATATATATTACACACAAATGTGTGGTGTGTGTGTTGTGTGTGTTTGGTGTGTGGTGGGTGAGTGGTGATAATATCTATTTATATATATAGATATTATGTATATATAATTTTTTAAAGGTAGTTCATGTTTGAGCCGCCTGGGTCACAGCATATAAGTATTTGTAGTTTCATGTTGTGGTGCATTGGAGTGAGAGTGGGTAGGGGTCCCCAGTGCTTTCCACGGAGAGGCCGGTTTACCTTTTTAGGTATATTTCTATCTATTTTTTAACGGTGCTCGGGACAGCACTGACTGGGCTGGCATGGCCAACCGTTGGATAGGTAGGCAATAGAGGTTAAAGTTCCTTGACAAAGGAACAACGGCAGCCGCCGGCGACTCGATTGCTTCGTGACAGTCTTGAGTCCGATGCTAAACCACTCGGCCACCGCGGACCTTAATATATTGATATTACGGTATAAATAGATCTATATACATATATTATATAATAGATATATAGTAGATATAGAGTATATACTATCTATACATATTGTAATGTATACACAGGTACACTATATGTATATGTGTATAATATGTATATATTTGTGTGTATATCTCTAATATATATATATATCTATATATATCTATATAGATAATCTATATATTATTGTTTGCTTATATGTAATATACATTTTTTTTTTTCCTTTATATGTAAAAGAAAGCTAAACGGAAATGGTGTCTCATATGTATATAGTAGTTATATGTATTTTTATATGTATTTATTTATTTCGTATATTTCTTTTTCTATTAATAAGATTAAACACATGTAGATACGTATATATCATGTATTATCTCATCTATACATATAAATACATTATACGCCATATATAACATATAACATACATATACATATCACATAATATATATATATTTGATGTATATGTATATAATATATACATATATAGTCTATACGATATATCTATATCTATATAATATATATATACATATTATACACTACACCACAAACAGACACACACCACACACACACACACACATTATATATAGTATTATAGATATATATATATATATATACATAAATATGTCATGTACTATAATTTTGTTTGGGTGTGTGTGTGTGTGTGTGTGTGTGTAGTGTGTTGTACTTGTTTTGTAATATTGTGTTGTGCATTTTTTTTTTTATTTGCCATTATAAAGTTTTGCCAAGGGATATTTGCAGCAAAAATTTTATACTCTATTTTCCATTTTGTAAAAAAAATGTTCGCGAATTTGTAAACCAAAGTCCCCAAACCAATTGACAATTATTTTTGTTTTTTTTTTTTTTTAACATGCTTTGGTACCACTGTTTTGTGTAATTACTTAAGATTTACTGCAGCCAAAAAGTATACAACAAATTTAAACCACATTTTAAAATGTACGTTGTTCACTCGATCTCGGATGCTTCAAGTATGTTTTCCTTGATTAAGCCTCTACATGAAACTAAAAAGGGACTTACACTGGTAATGCACATAACCCTATACCACTTGGCAACGGTGAAAAGGACAATAAAAAGCTGCGTTAATTCTATATGGATTACATATGATATATGCATGAGTAATATATATCATACTATATTAATATATATTATATCTAATATATAAATACTATATATAAATATAAAGCATAAAATAATAAAAATATACCACACACACACACACCCACACACAAACTCGATTATATATATATGTAATATATATTATATATTATAGAATATATATACATATATATTAAGCGATATATATATTATATAATCTATATATATATATGATAGAATATATATATATAATTACTAGAGTAGATTATGGTTTTTATTGCTGTATATACATAGATGCATATATATATATTCTTACATTGTGCATTATATATATTATCTATATTATTACATAACATATTTTTTATATTATCAATAATATATAGATTAATTTATCAGTTATTTATCTTATCTTATAACAAAATTAATTATTTCTATATTATTTCTTTAAAATTCTACACACACACATAATATATAATATATCTACTAGTATCATATAATTAATCTAGTATAATATAATAAACCACACATATATTATATATATTTATATAATATTTAATTATCCTATATATATTATATATGTATGTTATTGTGTGGTCTATATATATATCTATATATATATATATATATATATCTATATTACTATATATATAATATATATTGTGTTTTTGTGTTTTTGTTGTGATTGTCGTGTTAGCGGTGGGTTGATTATATTATATATATCTATATATATGTATATATATTGAGATATACTACAGACATAACATATATATATATATATAGATATATGCCATGTGGATGTTTATAACACACACACATACACACACACACACAACCACACCAACACACAACACACACACTGCTATATAAATGTGGTTTTGGGTGTAGTCCTGTGTGTGGGTGTGTTTTGTTCGCTGTAGTGTCGTCTGTTATGGTGTCTGTGGTTGTTTAGATATATATTTTTGAATCCCCGTATTATCTTGAATAGAATTGGAAGATATTCATTCTTATTTATAGTCTTTTATACAATATAGTATTCTTTTGGTGTGTTATACTAATCCATATAATATATTACTATATATATATATATATATCTATATAATTTATAATATTATATATATATATATCTATATCTATATGTATGTATATATATATTAATATGTATTCGGATATTAGATATACATATGAATGTTGGACGTATATACGTGGATAGTAAATATATATTTTATATATAAAGTATTTCATTACAGTATTTATTATATACATATTATATGTATGTTATATATACTATATATATATATATATATATATGTATATATTAGATAATCCTATATATATAATATCAGGTTCTTTAGGAGAAATTATTAACGTTTCTAAACGTTTAAGTATGAGGATGGGTCCCGAGATTGTGTGAAAGCCCTGACCGTCGGCGCCCCCCTACATACCCCAACCAGTGGACCGTAGCGCTGTGCGCTAGTTATTCAATGGCATTTAAACGTTACGTGGCAGAAGGGGTCAGCAGGGGTTATTGTCGATGTTTGTGTGGTATGGACGTGACCTGGAAGAAGGATAATAGTTAACGCAAATCTACAACCGTTTGTGAATGTTAAAGTCCTGTACATGAAAATAACCTAATGCACTGCACTGCACTTCATTACCCCTTTCTTTTTTGGTTCAAGGCGGTCCTCAGGAGTTACTTCATCAGCTGTTATACTTATCACGATAAACTGGAGAAGAAGCCAAAAACTGAATTACCTTTATAATCAGTTTTGACATATACACATTCGTTCAACAAATCTAAATTCTAATTCAAAATCCTTTCGTTTACCATTGAATTCCCATCTGGGCTAAACCCAATCGGGGGTCAGCAAACGAATGCTCTGACCAGGAGCTTGTCACAGTTATTCAGTAGGAAGGCACACAAATATGGACCAAACAGTCATAGTTGATAAACAATAGTAAGAATGCATAATTACGATACTTGATGTGTAAATTATTGAAATCGTTCTACCTTATAAAATACGTTGGAATGAAATTATAAAAGGATCAAATAAAAAAAGAAGAAATATTTATAAACAATGAACACAAACGTTATAAAAGCAATTAAAAGTACAATATTACGAACATATACCGGTGAGGAATTAGGGAGTAATTTTTGATAGGCCGACCGAGCAGGAATATTTGGACCCACAGACCACCCCCCCTTCTCCGCCAGGAAGGACAGCCCCCAAGCATTGCACGCCAAAAACAAGGGCTAATAACGCCATCCGTCCCCCCTTCTGTGACGGTTAAACCCTTTGGTCCCTCATTATCTTATGGGTCTCTTCTTTCTGGTAATTTACTTGAGTTGCGGTCAGTAAGTCCTACTTCTAATAACAGTACCCCCATAAACTGATCCGTTCAAAGAATAAGTCGGCCTTTTAAAAAAAACAGCATTATTACGCTTCACAGAATAAAAAGGAACTCCCCCGACCGAAAAAGCCGACAAACGGGGGGGCACCAAAAGAAGACCGCAGCGCAGAAACAAAAATAACTTAGAAGCTAACCCAAAACCCCAAAAACCAAAAAAAGAGAGGGGAAGAAGATAAACATTTGTATGATTTCCCGCAAAAAAATCATAAAATTAAATAATAATAATAATAATAATAATAATAATTACTAATAATAATAATAATATAATCTAATTGGGGTGGGAATTTATGCGGATACAATGGTTGGAATTGGAGACCGCAGGGAACAGAAATACCAGGCGGATATCCAAATTCTTGGCAGCAAGGCCCTAAACATGCATCTACTTTGGAAAGGAAAATATCAAAAAATTAAAACATGCCGCAGACGCCCCCCCCGTTCGCGCGGATCAAACAAGGGGGCGCGTCTCCCAGGGCAAAAGGGACTCGCCGGATCGAAAAAAAAAAAGTATGCTTACATGAGTATACCTCCTTCCATTAGCATCCACATCCGCCAGGTTCAACAAGAAGGACACGATACCACCCTGTCCTGCGGTTGCAACCATCTAGTACTAAACAATCAAAAAGGGGAAAACAAAAGACTTAAATGGACAAAGGAAAAAAACGAGGTAAGAGTAAGAGTATATGAGGTAAATGTACTGCTTGTTACTAGCACCTCGAAAAGCCTAACAACAAATAATACTGAGGACACCTATAATACATGGTTGTTAAAGACTAGTGAAAGTAAGGGAAAACGCAAATGCTTGACTCAAACAAGCTAGCCAATGTGAGGAAGACATTATTGTTTCGTAACACAATAAACCGATATAGACTCTAAGAATCAAAGACCAAGTAACCAATGACACTAGAGCGGGTTTACATATAGAAGAAAATAAAAAAGAAAGAAAGAAAATTAGAGAACCCAAAAACGAACATGCAAATTAAATTCGATTCGGGCAATTGGAAATAATATCGAGTGATAAAGTACATGAGGTTGGTCGTAAGATGAGGGAAAAATTGCTAGATATTGAAAACGGATATCATGGAAGAACTAGCGGTAGTAAAACGTATTGAAATGGTAGAGACACTTTTAAAATTCAGCATCCATAAATATAAACGAATTAATATAGGTAAACGGCGTTAGAATATTCTGTCATGAAACAAATCCTGATTAAAGCATTATTACAACGAACTAACGTACGCAACAGGAAGGTCTTCAAGCAAAGTGCATTTAAGTCAAGGAAAGAAAGAAAGAAAAAAAAAACAAAAAATCGAAAACCTCGGCAAGCCAAGTGGAAAGTAATAATAGAGAAAGAAATAGAAAACTTAGAAGGGAAAAGATCGATAGTAGACGAACTACTAAACATATAAAGGGGAAGCAATCGCGGGAGAAAAAACGGAGGGAAGCGGGAAAAGTAATAAGACAAATACAAAATACTTCTTAAAGCACAAATACCCACCGATTAAAGAAGAGAGCTGAGAGCAACAAACTTCAGGTTAAGGCACAAATGTTACGTAGAATATGACAACGCTAAAAGTTTTTTCAGGCGACATAAACTGTTTTTGAGAATGACATGAATAAGAAATTTTACCGCGAAATAAGAAAAAGAAACAAATATGGTAGAAGCTAGCCATCTGAAGAAAAGGTCTGGGAATTTTGGAACATATCTGGGGGAAAAGATAAATAATACAATGAAAAACGCCATTGGATACAAGGATTTGAGAATAGCCTAGGGATATTCCCGAACAAAAAAAAGTCCATAAACTGGAAATCTCATGGGGTTGACCAGATCCCAATTTTTTTGGCAATTCGCGCATGCCAAATTAGCATCTAATTTTAATCATTATAATAGAGCCTAACCTTAACATCTAAAGTTAGGCAAGGGCTACTTATCTCTTGGCAAAAAAAGTAACGAAAACAGAGAACCCAAAAAATTACAGACACCCATTACATGCTTAACAACCACCTATAAAAGACCTTACGCACTCTTAACTGAAAGAACCTACAGGACATGAAAAGAACAAAATATTTTTCCAAGAACCAAAAGGATGTTGCAGAGGATTAATACGGATGTAAAGATTCAACTGCTAAAATAAAATGATTCTCGAAAATGTCATACAAACACAGACATCTAAGTACTGCTTGGATCGACGATAAACAAAGCCTTTGGACCGTTGTCCCACACTCTGGCTCTTGAAATCCTTAGAAATTATTCAAGTCCTCCTGTCTTAACAACTTTCTTCCGAAACAGCCAATGGACATTATGGGAGACAAATCTTACCACTCTACCATGACACGGTACTCTTATTTCAAAACAACATGCAAATCAGATGCGGAATCTTCCAGGTGTGCTCTTTTTCCCCGCTTTTATTTGTATTGGCACTTATCCACTCATCCCAGCTTTTAAACACACAGGGTCTACTGGATATAAGATAATGGGACAAAAGATCAATCATTTATTCTATATGGAGACTTGAAACTTTTACGCTTCAGAATGATAATGAATGGGAAAGGTTGCTGAAAACAATGGTCTCTTGAAAATTACTAGAATCTATTAAACCGCGATGGATGCTGCCAAGAGTTAGCGTACAGAACAACCCTAAAAGGTCCCAATAAATAGTAAAGGAAATCAAAATAAATTTTCTCAGGAATTAGGTATTGAGAGCGAAAAATAGCGAACATATGTTCCACACTGGCTGCGTAAACCATTAAAAACAAAAAGGCAAAGAAGGTTCTCGGGAGACAGGAAAAACTTAAAATTAGGTGGGCATGAAATGCTCCCATGGACAGTTGGCAAATCGAGCAAACACACTGAAGTAGATGAAAAATAATTGAAACCCAATCAGGGCTTAGAAGCTGGACTAAAAGGGGAAACGGGAGGGCACTGACTCAAAGTGTCGGTTTTGGTGAAGACAGGTTGAGACAATTTGATCAACATTGTAATCTGGTTGCTCAATATTAACCACCGAAACGACACGACGGTGTGCACAAGTACATGCATGAAGATCTGCAACACTGTTATCACCCCAGGATAAATGGTTATACAAAACACTCCAGAGCCAGTTACTGATAGGCAACGATGCTACAATCTTGTGGAACTTCCAATTAACACAACGACTTATACAGGGCAAATCGTCCAGATATTCGTAATCAAGGACAAAAAAACAACACTTGCTGTTTTATAGATAGGAGCCTCCCGTCAGACAGAACGTCCTAAACAAAAGTGTTTCCGTTTCGAAAAATATCAAAAGTATGTTCCAATACACCGGTATGTCATGCTGGCGCAGCCGTGGACCTCGCCACCAATCCTTCGCCACTCAACTCCGGATTCTTGACGCTTTTCTTTCAAATTATACCATCGACAGCCGCAAATATCTTGATATTGTCGCTCCAGTCTTGTCTTCGGTTTTTGGCCTCTTCCTCTGTTCCGAATTCACCATCTGTCGAAAGTTTTTTCAATACTTTACTTCTCATTACATAGGACCAAGAAACTTTAATTTCCTCTGTTCAAGACGTACAACAGTCGCCTACAATTTATTTTTTCAGCACTTCATTATTCGTTCTCTGCTTGTCCAGCATACGCGTACTCGTCTGTAACACCACATTTCAAAACTATGATCTTTTTAGTATACTACTTCAAACACCCAACACTCCGAACCATATGAGGCACATTGACAAATCAGTAATTTTTCCAATTGGTCTCATGATTACTAGTATTTGAATTGTTGTATATCATCCATTCGTTACCAGAAAGTAGTAATTTACCCATCTATTTCAGTCCTTTAAGTTCCCACGTCTCCCGAGTTTTAATGTGTTTCTTAATTGGACCTGTTATCTTTGCGTGCAGATGGCATTGTTGTAACTTGTCACCTGGTTTGTTGGCCCCTAAAACTAACGCGCCACTTGATAACCCACGCGACGGGGCGATGTGGTATATGAATTATCGTTGTATTTAATCATTGGTGTAGAGGTTTTGTAAGGAGAAGAAAATATCAAAAGTTGAGTGGAATCCCAAGGCTCCTTATCAATCCAGTCTCCAACGTAATTAGGAGGAACTATCTCCGCCGCGTTTAAAACAGTTCCTGTTAATCGCCAGACTTATTTGGTTGAAAACCAGTACTCAGTAGAAACTGACAGGTGTTTTTCAACAGATATCACGCCCTGCTGCCGACGTTTCACGCAACCTGGATAGGGAGCTAATAGTGTGCTATCCTGTACAAGGGGCGGAACCTAGGGTGCAGTTTATTGTATTACACAGGGACACATCAAAGTATAAAGACTGGAAATAGAGGTGGAAAAGATGTGGATTTAAAACCAAAACTTTGCTGTTGTATGGAGCTCCTGGCCTTATAAAAAATAGGTACAGATAAGGTCTTGAGCAAATACCAGGAAAATACAAAATTAGAAGAAATCAAAAAAAATGTCGGAAACAGCACAGCATGTTACAGAAGAGCATTATCAATCTGATGTGTTCTTTGTTGTTGCCTGGAATGATTTGAATGGATGTTTTGATGTGGTTTGCATATTGCCAGGTTTCGTTGATTTCCATTGCCCAAACTTCAATCACCCGCGGTCGCTGTGTGAATCGTGTGTGAGTTTAATTAGGAGATCTAAGGAAACTTTCGTATAAAATAATATAATATAATAATAATATATATTAATGATATAATCAAATACTAATAAAAACGATTTCAATATAAAAAACAGTACAAACTGAATACGATGATATGATAATTGTATTGTTATGTGGGAGACAATAAATAAATAAAAATATTGGGTTTCACCTTCTCAAGCGCCGTGCAGTTTTTGGTTAATCCATCGCGAAGGGAAATATTTAAATCGTTACCATTAATTGTTTGGGCTGAAGAAATTGGCGTTAGTATCTCAGATCTTCAGCATTGTTTGTTATCTTCAGACTCAATACTATTTTTTTGCAAATGAAGATTAAGGCTGGAACAAGGCAAGACGGCCCTAATGCCACTTGTATACATCTGTTTGAAAAGTGATGTCATACACACACAAACACAATCATATTATATATAATTATATATATATATATTATTATATATAATATATATTATAGATATATATATAAATATGAGGTTATATGAGCGTGTGTGTGTGTGTGGTGTGTGATGTGTGTGGTGTGGTGGGTGTGGTGTGATGTGTGGATGTGTGTGTGTGTGGGTGGGTACGTGCGTGCGTAGCGGAGCGTGGCTTGTGCGTGTGTGTGTGGTGGTGAGGTGTGTGTGCTGTGAGTGCGTGCGCGTGTCGTGTGTGTGTGGTGTGGTGTGGGTGGTGTGGTGTGTGGTGTGTGTGTGCGGTGTGAGGGTGGGTGTGTTAAGTGTGTGTGGGTGTGTGAACGTGCTGTGCGTGCGTGTGTGTGTGTGTGGTGTGGGTGTGCTGTGTGTGGTTACGGTTTGTGTGGTGTGCGGTGCGGGTGTGGGTGTGTGTGTTATATTAGGCCCTAGGTTCTTTGGACCGATCGGGATGATTTAGCCATTCGAGAAATAAAGGAAACGTATTTTCATACCCCAAGTGTATATTCACAAATCTATACTAGTGAAACATTCATAAACTGGCAACATACTTGACGAGTCGCATGTGAGCGAATCGGGTCGCCGAAGGTCGGGTCGCCGAAGGTCGTGGCGCCGAGAGTCGGGTCGCGAAGGTTTGGCGCCGAGAGTCGGGTCGCCGGACCGAAAGTGAGTGGTGCCAAGGTTGCGCTTGAACAGTGGTCAAGCGCGGAACATGGGCCTTAATCTCTCATGGGTATAGTGGAGCTGAAACAGAAACCATTACAATGTGTTTGTATCGGACTCTGGTAAATTCCACCAAACTGTTACGATATGATAAAAATGTAGATTTTGAATGCAAGTGTAACTAACATAAAATAGAGACCGGCAAGTCGGTGTACTCACATGTGATTAATGAGCATTGATTTGCAGTGAAACCATCCCAGATAAAAAACTATATATATATATAATATATATATATATATGATATAATATATATATATATAATATAATCATGTATATTATGTGAGCGACACGAGAGATGAACTGGGGGGTCAACGAAAGGGTTGTCGTAGATTGCTGGTTTAGTGTTGAGGGAGATTTGATCCCCCAACGAGGACACCGTGTCCGGGGTGAGGACGACGGTGTGGAGCTGGACGTGTGGCTTGGCCTGTCTGGCAGTGTCTCTCCCTCTGCCTTACGGACGTGTCCTTTATGCGGCGGTTCCCTTCGAGGGCGGATGTTTATCCGGGCGACATCTGCGTCCTGCCCAAGGAGAATGGCAGCTGCTTGGACGGGGCTGTGAAGTATATCTTCCGGTCTTGCTACGTATTGTTGACATCGCTTGGCCACGCGCAAGGCTCGTCCTCAAGCCGCTTGAAACGATGCAGTGGAGGTTCTGATTGGTATCTACAGATGGTTCCTGGTGATCCGAGGGTTGCTAGGGTCGTCGCATGCCAGGGTAGCGGGTGTGGCAGAGGTTTCGCACTGAGGTGCAACATTCAGTAGCGAGGAGGGTCAATCGTCTTCAGAAGCTGAAATATAAGTGTACCAGGCCAGCAAAAGGGCTAAGGAGGGGATGATAATGTGTTTGTCAATCACCTTACTAAATTTCAAGAAAAATGAGAGTATAATAAGAACAATTTGTCACAAGAAGGGTAACGTGTCAAGTAAAGTATTAATTACTTAGCGAGTTCAATAAGGTACCATCATATTGAAGAGAGAAAAAATAATTGGATAAGAATTCCATATCTTTGGGGTAAATAGGCAAGTATATATGCTTCGAACACATAGGCAGCTGGGCCTGAACTTAATTCTAACAGTGCGCGTCTCGGCGCTTCAATCGTATGAGCGTAAGTGTGCGGCGGGCGCAGGATTCCTTCGTTTACGGCCATGAGCCGGGCTTAAAATTAACTTGCGGTGATAATAACTGTGTAAGCCTATATAAGATACGGTATCTGCAAAGCGTTGCCATTATTTGCAACTGGAGACTCTACCATCAGAAATTATTCACCAAACCTTAAACTAAAGAAGCATAAATTCTAGCATTACTGAGGACAAGATACCGAACTTTGAGAGGACGTCATAAAGCGATTTGGGTTCAGTTATAAGTTATGGGGATGGCACTTAGTAAAATCCGCAATCTTAGAGTGAATTCCGAGTAGAGTGGGCAGGTAGGTAGATAAGAGGATAGTCAGGTGATCGAAATCTACGTGTGAACGAGCGACAGATTAGCACGGCGAGTATGAAGAAACAGTGATATAAAGAACACAATGATATAGTGTATACACAGAATATAACAAGTTGGAATGAAGTAATTAGTAATAGGCATTAAATACAAGAGAAAAAAAATTTAATTTCATTAAATCGAAAAAATATACATGATTAAAATGATGAGAACAACCGAACATAACAATAATTAATTGAACTCGAAGGTAATCATTTGTTCTTGGATAAATAACATGTGCAATGTGAGGACCAAAATGGCAATACAATATATCAATTGCGGGATGGTTAGGCAGATGAATGAGGTGTGAGGTGTTACTTAGGTTTGATCTCAGTGTGTGACTTCGTTTGTTGTGTTGGAAAAAAAATGTATAATATAGTTAATAGTGTGCGTTCGTTGAGTGCCGTGTACTTGAATTTGAAAGAAGGCAACTTGTATGCAAGGTATGGGTGGGTATAGGGAGGGCAATATTTACTCTGGCACTAATAGGTACACTTACTTTTAATAGTGACGAGGAAGTGTTGGTGGTAGTAGGTAGAACTGCGACTTCATCGCTGTGCTGACGAGGGTTCGCGAAGACTTGGCGAGGTAGGTGAGCCGGATTGGCGGCGTAGAGGGCGAGGATACATCTTCAGCGACTTTGTCAGGAGGGTAGCACAGGCGTGAGTGGTCAGCACTAAGTAGTAGGAAGACATGGTGCGGGTAGGCGCGATCGAAGAGGACTTGGTAGCGATGGTTGGGCGATTTAAGAGAGGAGGCATTTCGACAGAAGTAGTCTGTCGGTAGATAGCATGGATCAGCAACAAGCGTCGGCAACAGACGTCAGCAGGTAGCGTAGCGCTGCAGAGCAGTCGGTGAACTATCGGCATTGTGAGGCTCGTGGACACCGCTGCCATCAGATGTAAGCGAGACGAGAGATGGACTTGGGCAGGTCAAAGAAAGGGTTCTTAGCTTGCTGGTTTATTGTTGAGGGTAGATGTGAACCCACCTCGTCCTCCACCCGTGTCCCCGGGTGGAGGACGAGGTGGTGGAGCTGGACCCTGTGTGGCTTGGCCTGTCTGCCGTGTCTCTCCCTCTGCCTTACGGACGTGTCCTTTTATGCGGCGGTTCCCTTCGAGGGCAGATGTTTATCCCTGTGCGAAAAGAGAAAGCCGGCGACATCTGCGTCCTGCCCAAGGAGAAGGGCAGCTGCTTGGACGGGGGTGTGAAGTGTATCATCCTTTCTTGCTACGTATTGTTGACAATATATATATCTCTATATCTATATATATGTATATACATAAATATATATAAACATATATGAAAAAATATATATACATACATATATATAAGTACATATATATACATATATATATATATATATATATATATATATATATATATATAACGAAGAGGTAGACTAAACGGCCGTGAATAATTTCATGTTTATTTGCAAATGTTTCAGAGATCAATCCTATCTCTATCATCAGCGCTGTAATAATGAACCAAAAAATAGCGTGCATTAGACACCAGGAAGACATTGATTAAAGAGGTTCTCTAAATTCAAACAATAATTTATATATATATGATGTTTATATATACATAAATATACATATATTATATATATAAACACACACACACACACATACACACACACACTCACACACATACACACACACACACATACATACAAGCTGCTTGGCGTCACCATCGACGATAAGCTCTCCTGGACGCAGCACGTCAGAGACATCGTGAGGTCTGCCTCGTACAGGCTTCACATGTTGCGTCGCCTCAAGTCCCTCGGCGTTTCACTCCCGGAGCTTCAGAATATCTACAGGCTATTCATCCTGCCTAAATTGACCTACGCCTCCCCCGCCTGGTCCCCCT
>NC_051403.1:31019378-31027649 GCF_015228065.2 Penaeus monodon
ATTGCGACGAGATAAGGAAAAATATTTAAATGAACATTGCCAGAGAATTGAAAACTGTTCTATCAATAAGACAACTAAAGAACTCTACCAAGGAGTACGAAACATCATACGAAAATTTAAACCTACAATGGACACTATCAAAACTGAAGATGGACTTGTTTTATGTGATGGAAAAGAAGTCAAAGATAGATGGAATCAATATTGTTCCAACTTATACAAAAAAAAATAAAATAAAGATCTAACAACAACATTAATTAGACTCAATGACAGCGAAGATGAACCACCGCCACTGCTAGACGAAGTTATAAAAGCCATAAAAGAAGTAAAGAGTAACAAGAGCCCCGGAATAGATGAAATAACAGTAGAACTAATCAAGAATGCTGGCGAAAGTGCTGCATATTTCTACAAATTTTGTACAAAAATATGGAATGAAAGATGGCCAGAAGACTGGGTAAAATCAGTCTTTACTCCCATACCTAAAAAAGGTGACGCACTCCAGTGCAACAATAACAGGACAATTGCATTAATAAGTCACAGCAGCAAAATTTTGTTGAAAATTATTGCTGAAAGAATGAAATTGAAGTTAAGAGAAGAAATTGCAGACGAACAAGCAGGTTTTCGCCCTGGAAAAGGTACCAGAAACCAGATTCTAAATCTGAAATTGATCATAGAGAAAAACAGAGAACATCAGAAAGACCTATACCTGTGTTTCATCGATTACTCGAGAGCTTTTGATACTGTTGATCACGATATCTTCTGGAATAACATGAACGATATGAAATTTCCAAAACACATCATCCAACTAATAAAAGCCATGTATGACCAACAACAAGCAACTGTAAGAACCACTTATGGGTTAACAGAATGGTTCGAAGTCAACCAAGGAGTACAACAAGGTTGCATTCTGTCTCCGCACCTTTTTAATATATATTCTGAAGCAATTATGAGAGGTGCTCTAGAGAATTTTGAAGGAACTGTAGATGTTGGAGGATACAAAATATCAAATCTAAGATACGCCGATGATATAGTTTTAATTGCCAGATAAAAAGAAGAATTACCATTGCCAAAAACGCCACAGTTGCTCTCAATAACATCTAGGAAGACCGAAGCATTACCTTACAGACAAAGCTGAGGTTATTGAACTCATTAGTTTTCCCAATTGCATCATATGGTTCTGAGTGTTGGGTGCTGAAGAAGATAGATAAGAAAAAGGTCAATAGTTTTGAAATGTGGTGTTACAGACGGGTACTACGAATTAACTGGACAGAAAAGAAAACGAATGATGAAGTGATGAGAAAAATAAATTGTAAAGACCAGCTGTTGGACATCTTGAACAAAAGGAAACTAAAGTTTATTGGTCCTGTGATGAGAAGTAAAAGTATTGAGAAAAACTTGCTGACAGGGATGGTGATAGGAAACAGCGGGAGAGGCAAACCAAAGACAAGACCGAGCGACAACATCAAAGATATTTGCGGGCTGTCGATGGTACAAGTGGAAAGAAAAGCACAAGATCGAGTTGAGTGGTGAAGGATGGTGGAGAGGTCCACGGCTGCTCAAACATGAGCATACCATTTTTGATGATGATGATATGTATATTTATATATATGTATAAACACACACACAAACACACACACACACACAAATGCACACACACACATATATATGTGTGTGTGTGTGTGTGTGTATAATGGGTACAGAACCCTTTTACAATGGCTTAGCAGGGGTAGTTATAGTTGTATGATGGCTTCACTCTTTATTGATAAGAGTACAGCACAGTAAGGGGACACACGAGACAATGTCTATGGTTAAAGTGGTGAGTGTGGGATCACGACCTGCCTGAAGGCAAAGGCTAGGCCGACCTTACCACACCGGGCATTGGGCACGAACTTTCTAAGCTAGGTCATCCTCAGTATAAGTAGTGACCGTCCCAGCTGCCGGAAGTGACTGAAGCAGCTGGAGGAAGTATGGGGGGAGCGAGGGGAGGTCCCCGGTCCCGTCTGCTACATCGTACATTGCTCGGCCACCTACTCAGGCCTTGCCCTCGAGGCGTCTTAGATTTGCCTCAAGGGTGACCTAACTTGGCTGGTCATCTTATTCTTGTGTGCGTTGTCCTGGTGTATCTTCGTGGCTGCTCGTCCCTGTCGTCCTCTTCTTCCTGGTCCTTGGTGTAATCTATCTGTCCTCGACGTCCTCACATCCTCGAAAGTTTTGCACAGGTCCATCTTGACTTCAGATTCGTCTAGACTTCCTCGTAGTCCTCGTCCAGGCCTAACTCGGCTGTGTCCTTGTCCACACATCCTCACAGATCTCGTCCAGGTCCTTCTCGGCTTTAAGCTTGTCCTCACATCCTCGTAATATTTGTCTGGATCTACGGGCGTCCGAGCAGGGGCGGCATCTCCGAGCAGCTGATACCTGCACTGACAAGCTCCTGGAGTTGACTCTATCTGCACTCATCCAGGTAGGCGACGCCCATCCACAGCATCCTGGGGCGATGGGTACCTGCGCTGGCGAGTTCCTGGTCCTTCGCTGGATCTATCATGGGACGGCTTAACACCTGCTCTGATGAATATCCTGGTCCGCAGGCGTATGGCGACCTAAGGTGACCGGTTCTGCAACAGGGTCCTCCGTCGGTTCCGTGTCGGTTATCGTCGGTCCAACTGTTATAATATTTTGGGGAACCAGATCATACACGTATGGGCCAGATAGTAAGAGAAAAAGAAAGGCAACAGAAATAAGGGGGTGTTAAATGCCACTTATTTAAATTTGCGTTTTTTTTACTTTATTTTTGTCTTTTTTTTTTTGTTTTGTGTTTTATTTTCACAAAGATAAAAAAAAAGAATAGGAGAGGGAGACATCAGTAGCAATCTGTATGGACCTGGCTTGAACTACCAACCGTCTCTGATAGATATAAGAGTAGATAACGGAAACGACAACAGCAATCTGCATGGATTTATTTGAACAAATTGTCGTCACACAGAGAAGACATAATTGTAAAATCATGTACGAGTCATGCGCCATGACTGACAAAATTGCGGGCAAAAGAGATAGGTCATAGATCTTTACGCCGGCTCTACAACAGCAGCAAACCCTATTAATAAAAAGGTTTCAATGTCTTTTGTCCTGCGTAGATGAGTGAGTGAGAGAGTGTGTGCGTGTGTGAGCGACAGCGAGCATGAGTGAGAGTGAAAGTGGGAGTGACCTCACACAGAGAATGAATCACAAACACGAAGACTGATGTTCACTATTACAAAACTGAGATAAATTAGCAATGCTAGCTATATAAAATTATTTCAACTACCACATTGAATTCAACATTTAATGATATGCAACAGGATGTACGCATTAATGAATGGTGACGTGAAAAGATATTCGCAAGCTTTTTAGCAAGCAAATCTTCTTGGGGTCAGAAATTCTGAACTGCTGAGGTAGCCATGTCTAGCTATGCCTGTCAGACTTCATCGACAGGGGGATCCTATACCCAAAATGCCATACATTGAAGCAAACCGAGCCGGGAAAATCTATAAATAACCTGCTCTTTTCTGCGTATCTGTGATGGGCGCTCATGATATTCCCTATGGTTGTCTACGAATCACATGATTGCTTGGGAATTACCCAAAACATGCAAGCGACTTCAAGAGGGTGAGAAGGGTGTGATTAATAAGAGAATAATGATTCTAGCTTAAACCCTACGTCCTACATTAACAAGGGTTTAACTGCGGGTGCAACACCAATCTTAAATTAGTGATGCACGATCGAATGAATATAGCTTGTGTTTACTGTACCTACTGTGAACGTTGGAACGGAGATCTATAGGTATTTATGAAGACCCGGGATATAATCAGGCAAGCCTGTCAACTATGATAATGCGGGGAGATCATATGGCATATACAAAATATATACGATTTCATAAACAACGCGTTAACAAGCTCAATCTAACGGGCTCATAGAATGTGTACAAGGGCAAGAACGAATAATTAAATGACATCGTAATAAGTAAATCACGAACATGTAAATTTGTGCAGTTGAAACAACATAAATCTCTAATAATTAAGAGAATTAATTAACTTACTTAACTAACGAACGATGTTATGCGTTGGTGACCACAATACCCAACGATCACACAGTAATGCGGTCTGAGGAGAATAGGTGAGAAATTGCATTCGCTGTCATCTAGCACTTTGTCCCCCAACATAACCGATGGCTTAAACGACATTATGGGAGAAGTAGGAAGGGGAAAGAAATAGTGTGAAGGCTAAACTGTGTACTTCTCCTGGTTTGTAGACCAGGTATGACTTCGGGAACGTCAAAAGCGGTTTTCCTTCAGAAGTGTTGTTCGGTTGCTGAAGCCCAAAAGAACCAACAACCTCCCTGCCCACAGAGCTATAATCAACTGTGAACAGTAATGTCTGCAACATACAAGGCGCACAACAACATGGTAAGAGGTGAACCACGCTAATGCGACCTCGCTGGTAAGCAGTGAGGCGCAGATGGGTGACATGTCAGGTCGACCGCGTAGATAGGGAAGGCTGGCTGACTAACCATGCCACCGTGCGAACTTCTAAGCCTAGGTTCATATAAAACTATAATAATATATATAATATTATATATAATATATAAAAATAACATATAAGCAATACCGTCTATTATCTATATATATACATATATATTCTATATATATATTCATAATATGGTGTACTAAGATAGATACAGTTAAAAAAAATCATACAATATTCACATTTGGTATTCAATATATTTAGTTATCCTTAACTAAAAGTAATATGTATACTGCAATATATTATATCTAGAAATATAATCTATAATATATATATATAATATAATAACAATTATTGTTTTTTTTTTACCAAGATCATAATTATACATATAATATACTATACATACATAATAATACACTATACTAATACACTATACCCCCTAATCTAGTAATATATGAACATAATAATACTATGTAACATAATTGTAATACATATATAATATATATATATATATATAATATATATATATATAATATATATAATATATATATATTGGTGTGTGCTGTTTGTGTGTAGATTAAATGTATTAGGTATATGCCATATAAGATATGATAAATACAAAATTGGCATTTTTACCCATATCCAGCCATTAGCAAAAAGAACCAAATTGTGTCAATGCAAAATTATTAAACTTTCTCAACATTTTGCAAGATTTGGCAGTTACACAAGATCAGTAATACTATGTCCGGTTACAAAAGTCATACAGAGCCAGCCAGATGGAAAAAACATGGTTTCTGCAATGGCTACTTCCCGCAGGCTTACTTCCTGCTCCTGTACAACATCATCTAGCGAAAGGAATTTTTCTAGACATGGAGTAAATTGGTTGCGAGTGTACACCTGTTCCCCTAACACGCCCCCAAAGTCCTGAATCTTGTTCTTGGTACAGGAGACCTGTAGGCTAAGGGCCTCACCCCTAATTAACAGGGAAGAAGTTTGACAGGCTCCCACCACACTTTATAGCACTTTCAGTACTGGTATATAGGCTTGCTATTAGACCAATAATCTGTGTCAGAATTCCTGAGTCTCAGAATCTCCCATTGTGATTCTCAATGCACCGAGTCAAACGCCATCTTGAGGTTGATATAGGCTGCAAGCAATCCACGACAAAACTCATTACTCGAAGCACTAATATTTGGATCGCGGATCCGTTTCAGAAGAATGTGGGTGAAATCTTTGCCTTGTATGGCAGAGGGCTGTACCTGCAGCTTTCCCACACTTTACCCATCCTAACCTCCATTAGAGTAGGAAGTTCCTCACTGGTGGGTGGGTCCAGCACAGGTATTGTGACATTGCTTGCATCCAAGCTAACCAGATCTACCTGGTACAACTGCTCAAAATGCTCAGCTCAACGTTCACAAATCCCAACATGGTCTGTGATGATCTCTGCATCCACTGAGCTGACTGCTGTCATCTGCGAGGAAGGCTTAGAGTTAAGCTTTCTCAGGGCTTGGTAGGCAGGGCGAAAGTCATTTACCAAGAAATGGCCTTCAATCTCCTCAGCAAGATGTGATGAACTGTTCTTTGTCCCTTCAGCAGCGTCCAGAGCCCACACACCAAAGAGTGATGCGAGACCTGATTGCCATTCAGCTGAGCCATGCAGCACACTTCAGTGGCCTCCAATGTCTCCAGGGAGAAATCTGCCTTGCCTCTGACGTATGACCATAGACTCCTTGCACTGCTTCGAGAACTGGTCGTCAGGTTATCAAGTTCTGTGAATCGATCAGAGATGCCATGGGAACCCACCTCGCTCATCCGTACACTCCTCCTACAGAGCCTGCAGGAAGGGAACCCTTAGAGTGCCACACCTCGGAGGGAGACGAGAGTTTGAAGTGACCGTTAGGGTACCACAACAATCTAGGTCTTGATCACAGATATCTACAGTTTGGGATCCTATCACATGGCTAACAAGATTCTTTGTGGTGATCTCTTGCCAGGTGCTCACAATGGGCTGGAGTTGCTAATCTAGCAGGCGACGTACACCCAACCAGCCAAAGTACCGGTTGGCCCAACTGAACTTCCGCGCTTTGACAGCGGGCTCCCGGGGCCTGCGCGCTTACACAGCGCTAGTGATTAAAAAGCGCAAGAGCGAATAAACGAGATCAGCATATCCCCATCTCCAGCAAACTGACAACCGCAGCGCACCAACAGGACGGCCGTCTAAGCGGCTGGGAGGCTGCGCTCCCCCGTGATCTCCCGACCTCATCAGCACCCACCATACTGTGGCACCTCACACCCACACAATTCTCCAAAGAGATAAAGTCACCAGTAACTCAATAGAAATGGCAACCTCCATCCTCTCTAACAATACTAGGACCAGAGATCCTCATCTCTGGGACCTAGCAAAGTCCTAGAGAAGGATGCTGTTCTCACGGGCTGAGATCAGCTTCCAACCATGGGGGCTGACAGACATCCAGCTAATCACAGCCGGATGCTGCGTTGAAGCCGCCTAGAAAAATGCGAATATCTTGCCGGTGAATTGTCTGCCGCAGATGAAGCTTGGTGTAGAATGCCTCTTTCACATCGAGTTTGCAAACATATGGCAATGAAGACATGAAGCTAAAAGCATGCTTCAGTCTCAATACCATACATGCTCATCAACCGGTGTACCTCAACACTGAAGGCCTGAAGTCGGCTGGAGATGGTATGGCTACACCTGGAGCTGGTGATCATCACCGCGGCCCGACCAGTAGTAGGTGTACCCACCCATACTGATTGTGCCCTGCCAGGTCTTTCACCTCTGAGAGGGCAGCCACCTCAACTCCCAGTCACTCCAATTCCCCCTTAATAGCAGAGGAAACCCGCTCATCCTGCTGCAAGGACCAGATTTCCAAGCACCTACCTGGAAAGGCTCACCTGAGTTAAGCCTCGGGTGAGCAGAGTGGGGGGCCCCCCATCCGCCTGTGGGGGCCTAGGGCTTTGCCCCACAAGCCTCATGGTGGATTGGCACCTGCTGGGAGGACAAGCTGGGGCAAGTAATCTTGTTCCCATCCTGTGCCCCAAATTTGCTTCCCAATGGGACCTTTCACCCGCCTCTCTTGTGGTAGGAAGGACAGCACCCCTCCCCCCGCATATCCATATATTTATGGTGTTGCCATGAGTTATCGAGGGGGGGGAGGGCTGGCAAGGCCTACCTCCCCGAGCCGCCCCAGTACCCCAGGGTGGCTAGGGGGCAGGAGTTGGTATGAACCAGAGCAGTCCACCTGGGTGGTGGCCACAGTTTAGCCTGGGATCGCAAGGGGGCCAGTATCCATGGGTGGGCCCTGAGGAGGGGACTGCAGAAGTCTCAATGACAGAGAGGCTGTGAATTTGGGAGGGGAGGCTTTTGCAGATGCTCCCTCTTTGCCCCAGGCTAGCCAGTGGCATCTGCAAGCACTTAACACTATCTAGGCTACCACACCATCCTTGGCATGAAGCACCCACCCATGTCTCAGGCAACATCTCAAACAAAACATAACACACACACAACATTACACAACACAGACACCACACACACACACATACATATATGTTATATATATTTTAAAAATATATATATAATATATATATATATAAAATATATATTTTAATTTTTTTTGTTTTTTAAAAAAATAAAAAAAAATAATTAAAAATTTTAAATTTTTTTAACTTTTTCACAAAAACACCCCCCAAAAAAATTTTTTTAAAAAATTTTAAAAAAAAAAAAAAAAAAGAAAATTTAAAAAACCCTTTTAAAAAAATA
>NC_051403.1:31040249-31041705 GCF_015228065.2 Penaeus monodon
TATAATATTATTATTATTATTATTATTATTATTATTATTATTATTATTATTATCAATAATAATAATGATAATAATATTAATAATAATAATATAATGCATTTATGGGTAGAATAATGTTTAGTATTACAAAGTAGATATATTTCATATTTTCTTGTAGTGCAAAATCTCGAGGAAGATCATGGCAAGAACGGCTGCTGTTTAAGGGTATCGTGGTGTCTGTCTGTTTGATAGCGTGTGTTATTTCACAGACGCGTATTGTTAAAGGCGAAATAACATCGAAAACAGAAGAGTGTGGCTGATGACATACTTGTTATGATCTTCACGAATGTAGAAATCAGTGGTGAAACGGCGATGGGTTTATCATTAATGTATGATCTCACAGGACAGTTGGATGTGAAGTAAAGCTTCGAAGGCTGATAATATTTACTAAATTCATAAATGACAAAACTCAGCTCACTGAGGGCATACCATTTCCTTCATTTAAAAAGGGATATCACTGTCCTTTTAAAGTGACGACACAAGTTACATAATTCGATCAATTCGAGTTCTTCAACATGTGAGACACCTGGTACTCAAGCTGCCAAGCTATTTTCTCAGTTTATTACCCATGTTAGACACTGACTTGGGCAGTGCTACCAGCAATACCTAGGCCTAACATGCCCGGGTCAAGCTTGAGGGAAAGAGAGGGGGGAGTGAGATGAGGAGCGGGAGCCACAGAGAGTGAATGAGCAGTGAGAGAGCGAAAGACAGAGTGAATGAGCAGTGAGAGTGTTCCTGCGCGTGTTGTGAGTTAGCAAGTGGGTGACTGAGAGTCACAGTATATTAGGGCATTTTTGGTAGATAAAAAAGTACCAACGCATTGGATTTTTTTCAACGCTTTGGAGAACCATTCAGACGTTCGGCAACGAGTAGGGCAATTTTAGGTCATCGTTTAAGCATGCCCTGAAATTCATTACTAGAGGCCGACCTCGTTTCTATTGTGCTTATTTTTTCACCAGAGAAACCTAGTCATGCTTATATTTTACAACGGAAATGCATTAAATATATTACTAGATCATTCTGTATCCAAAGATCTAAGAAGTAAACTATGAACACGAGATTGTTTTCGTTGTTGAGTCATTGGGAATAGCTGGAAACTTTTCCCCTGAAACGCATGGTGTCTCAATTGATTTCTTCGATTTTGTATATTGCCAATAACGTGTGTTTGTATAAAATTTGAAAATGTAATAGGGCTGTGATAGCAATGAATATTAAAAATTTTAAGAGAAATTTTGGAAAGCTAATGAAGTTAAATAAAGGGAAAGGGGGAGGGAGGGGGGGAGAGGGAGAGAGACAAACAGAGAGGCAGAGGGAGAGGGAGAGGGAGAGAGAGAGACAAACAGAGAGAAAAGGGAGAGGAAAGAGGGAAAGGGGGGCGGGGGGAAAGGGAAAAACAAAAAAGGGGGAAAGAAAAAGA
>NC_051403.1:31041805-31049305 GCF_015228065.2 Penaeus monodon
GGAGGGGCCCCACCACATTTTACTGCCCTTTCAGTACCAGTATACAGGCTTGCCATTATCCAATAATCCTTGTTGGAATTTCTCTCAATCTCAAAATCTCCCAGAGTGATTTGCGATGCGCTGTATCAAACGACTTCTTGCGGTCGACATAGACTGCAGGTAGCCCACGCCCAAATTCACATCAGCATTCTACAATGACTCTAAGCATCAGGATATGGTCTATTGTGGACTTAACAGGAATGAATCCAGATTACTCCAGCCTCTGGTGCCTCAGCAGATGATCCCTGATATGTCTCAGAAGGATGTGAGCGAGAACCTTGGTCGGTATACTGAGCATTGTAATGCCTCGGTTATTGCTGCAGTTCCATCGATCCCCTTTCCCCTTCCAGAGAGGGATGACCACACTCCTCAGTAAGTCAGGGGTTACGGTACCAGTCTGCCAGATGGCAGACAGCACAACATGCAAGCCCATTGCCATAGGTTCAGCGGGCCAGAACGCTGGTATCAAGGGTCAGAAATTCTCAATTTCTGGGACCTAGCAAATTCCCGGAAAAGGAAGCTATTTTCACTGCAAGCATCAGCTCCTGAACCATCAGGACCAACAGACATCTCATAGCCAGCTCAGTTGCAGCCAGAAACCGCATTGAAATCACCCAGAATAATACAAATATCTTGCCGAGAACAACTATCTATCACAGATGCAAGTTTGACATAAAATATCTCTTTTGTATCAAGTTCATAAACATCAGTAGGAGTGTACACAGCAATAAGAGACATGAAGCCAAATGTAAGCTTCAGCCTCAATACCATTATACACTTATCAACTGGAGTGACCTCTACTACCGAGGGTTGAATTCTGCTGGAGATGGCTATGGCTACTCCCTGAAGATAGTGACCATTGCTGTAGCCCGACCAGTAGTAAGTGTAGCCACCCACACTAATCGTGCTGCAACCAGGTCATCTCGCCCCAGAGAGAGCAGCCACCTCAACCCTCAACTACTTTAGCTCCTTCAACAGTAGTGGTAACCGATCGTCCTGTTGCAAAGAGTGGACGTTCCAAGCTCCCACCCTGACAGCCCACCTGAAGTTTAACTTGGGCAATCACTTCAGGTGGATGCTACCTCTGCCAACCCCATTGATGTTGCCCCATACAGTGAGGGTTGGCTGACTTCTTCTTCTTTTAACGGTAGGTTCATGTCTGAGCCGCCGTGGTCACAGCATGATACTTAGTTTTTTCATGTTGTGATGCTCTTGGAGTGAGTACGTGGTAGGGTCCCCAGTTCCTTTCCACGGAGAGTGCCGGTGTTACCCTTTAGGTAATCATTCTCTCTCTGACCAGCACTGACTTGGGCTGGCTTGCCCGCACAGTGGCTAGGTAGGCAATCGAGGTGAAGTTCCTTGCCCAAGGGAACAACGCGCCGGCCGGTGACTCGAACCCTTGAACTCAGATTGCCGTCGTGACAGTCTGAGTCCGATACTCTAACCATTCGGCCACCGCGGCCTTGACGATCATGGGCTTTCCATGATTTTTCTTGGCAATTTAGAGCGGTGGTTTGCCATTGCCTTCCGCCCGGTGTATTTTTTTTTTTTTTTTTTCCCGAGTCACCATCTTTATTTACCCGGCCCTGACTTGGGCTGGCTTGGCCACCCAGTGGCTAGGCAGGCAATCGAGGTGAAGTTCCTTGTTGGCTGACTGCAGGCCCCTTAATGTGGGGGTCCCGTGGGCTTTGTCCCACAAACCTCATGCCAGGTTGGCGGCCGCCGGGACCCAGACGGGACGATGGGTAACCCCACCCCCAGTCGCCAACCCAGTAGGACCCACAGCCTGCCTTACCTGATCAGTAAGAGGGACGTTTGCCCTCCCCCCAGCACTATATGCTGCACTGCCAGTTGGATTATCTCAGGGAGGTGGACTGGTAAGGCCTGCCTCCCCTAGGGAGCACGGGGATAGGAGTTAGTACAAGGCCAGGGCGTGTCCACACGCTGGTGGGCTATGACTCCATAAACCCGTAGGGCCTGCTGCTGCTCTAAGAGCCTCCACAGTTCAGCCTAGGACCGCAAGGTACCTAATTTCCATGGTTGGCCACGAGAGGCACTGGAATGTCTTGATGAGGAGAGCTGCAGCTTTGCAGTAAGCTTTTCTCTATGCCAGTACCGGTGGCACTGCAACAAAAAGCATGAAACAGTGAACACTAACTATGCCGCCATCGTTAATCCTCGGCTCAGAGAATCACCCATATATTCATGGTTTATGAACTATACTACATATAATATGCTTATACATATATGAATTGGTTATATGATGCTAACTAGACCATATGTATGTCCATGAGCTATTTATATATATACCTATATATAATATATATAATTATTACTATAAGTAATACATATATTCATATATTATATATATTTAAAATATAATATTTATATATGTACACACACACACACAACACAAACTAATATAAATATATCATATTATATATAATAAATATATTAATATATAGTAATATATATACTATATAAATATATGTGTGTGTTGCTGTGTGTTATATATAATGTATATATATATATATATATATATATATATATATATATATATATATATATATATATAAATTATGTACATGTATATATAATATTATATTATATCATGTGGTGGGTAGTACATCAAAGTGTTATACATGCAATATATAAAATAAAATATAATAATAATATACAACACACAACAAAATATACTATCAATAGTAGTATATAATATGAAAATAAATAATTTATATAATAATATACGTATGCTATATATATATATAACAAACCGTATGTGTTAATATGTGTTATTACAATATAATAATATTGTGGTACCAATACCGGGAGCCGCGAGTGGACCGAAAATTAGAGCGTCGGACTCAAGACGTCAGACGGCATTAGTTAGGTTCGTTGTCTCGGCGCCACGTTGTCCCTTGGGGCAAGGATTCTCTTGTTGCCTACCTAGCCATCTGGGTGGCAGCGCCTAATCAAGTGTGCCATACATTATAATAGAGTAGAATATACATTAAAAGGTTATCGATCTCCGTGAAAGGACTGGGCCCTACCTACGTACTGTCAAGAGCATAATAACAAATTAATATCATACTGTGAAAGGCGGCTCAAATGAACCTACCGTTAAAAAAAAGAATACATATACACATTATGTTATATATATATGTATTATATGATATATTATATATAGTATATATATGATATATATTTTTATATTAAGTATGTTATATTTAGCTGATATATAGATATTATATATTTTATATTTGTATGTATTAATATATATGTAGTTCCATTCATTCCATGAATATAATATGATACTATATTATTTATATTATTTATATTATTATATTTATATTAAGTAATATATATTTTATATAAGTGCCCATAGGGAGGGCAGGCTTGAGCTGGATTTGGCCGCACGTGGCTAGGGGAGCAACAAAGTGAAGTTACCCTTGAGGGAAAAAGAAGGGGTCGGTGACTGAACCTCGAATATATTCCGTCGGACAGCTTGAGTCCACGCTAACCATTCGGACCGGGCCTTAGTTATATAAGAAAAGGCAAAATAATGAAATTTAAGAATAACGAATTGGGACAAAACAAACAAACAACAACATAAAAACAACTATTTTGTACGTATAAATTATATATATATATATGTTGGGATGTGTTATATGTTGTTATATGTATATTGTGTTATATGTGTGTTATATGTGTGTTGTTGTTGTATAAGTAGTTCATATATCTGACCGTGGTCAAAATTATATATTATTTTATTTTTCATGCTGTGATGTTTGGTGATATGTAGGTCAATTACCTTTCCACGGAGGGGCCCGGGGTTGTTTTATGTAATCATTATCTTATTTATCCATTTTGGGATCCAAATTTGATTGGGTTATGCACCTCAGTGGCTAGGTATGCAATCGAGGTGGTTTCTTTCCCTAAGGAAGTACTGATGCGGTGTTAAACCTCGTACTTTTTTTCGGTCGTGACATGTCTGAGTTCGACGGGTCAACCACGGCCACCCGCTTACGATTAGTGGTTCCATTTATTTACGTGGATTTCCCGGTGGTTTCGGAGAGTGCCGTTCGCCGTTGTTTTTTTTTTTTTTTTTTTTCTTTTCTCTCTATTTACCCGGCAGGACCTAGCACTTGACCCAGCGGCTTGGCCACCAGTGGCTGGAAGTTCCTTCCCCAAGGTGAACGCCCCGCCAGTGACAACCCGGCGATCGTTGCTCGTACCCGATTAGATCCGCCGCTCTAACACTTGATCCCCCCAAACCTCGGCCACCCGGGGCTTATGTGGTAAAAGTATATATATTATGTATATGTATATATATGTATATAATAAAAAAATATATATATATATACATATATATATATATATTATATATATATATATAATATAATATATAATCTGTATATATTAAAATATATAAACATGTTTTTTATGTATATAAACATATGTATGTATATATATATATTATATATATATATATCATATATATATATATATATATGTATATATTATATATATATATATATATAATATATATATATATATTATATATATATTATTATTAATATATATATATATATATATATAAATATGTATTTATATGTATATATATATATATATATATATATATATATATACTATATATTATGTATTATTATTATAGATATGCATATATATATATATGTATATATACATATATGTGTATATATATGTATATACATTATATAGATATATACTGATATATATATATATATATATATATATATATATATATATATTTATCTATTTATTTATATATTCATCACACACACACACACACACACACACACACACACACACACACACACACACACACACACACACACACACACACACACACACATTCACACACACACACACACAGTATATATATGTATGTATGTATGTATGTATATATAATATATATATATATATATATATATATATATATATATATATACATATATATATACATATATATATATATATACATATATATATAATATATACTATCACATACAACCATAATCACACTACATACACACACACACACACACACCACACACACACACACACACCGAGTACACACACACACACACACATGTGTGTGTACTCGGTTACAGGAACCGGCCCTGTGCCTCTGTCTGACTCTCGACTCTCCCGCAGGAGGCGCCGGAGATGATCGCGGCCGGCCCCTTCGCGCTGTACGTCCCGGGTCGGCCCGAGCTGCCCAGGAACGCCGATCCAAATAACATCATGGTCTTCGGCAATAAAGCCAAGGACAAGACTCACTGGTTCCTCTGCAAAAATGCTGATGAACTGAAGTAGGTGAATGGATGAAAATGGGTTCCTCTGTTGCCACACATAATCTAAGTAATAACAATAGTAAAAGTAATGGAATAAGCAATGCGTGTGCTTATGGGATAGAGAAAGGTAGTTTTCTTTTTACTCAGAGAAGATTTATCGGAATATTACCCTATTAGAAATCTTCAGATTTGTTCTCTCTCACTCTCTCTGTCTCTTTCTCTGTCTCTGTCTCTGTCTGTCTCTCTCTCTCTCTGTTTCTGTCTCTGTATCTCACTCTGTGTGTATATATATAATCATATATATATATATATATATATATATATATATATATATATATATATATATATATATATATATATATATATATATGCATAATCATTTTGTAAGTGTTAATATATATGTATATGTATATACATACATATATACACACACACACACACACACACACACACACACACACACACACACACACACACACACAACACATATAATATATATATATATATATATATATATTATATATATATATATATATATATATATATATATATATATATACTATATATATATATATATATATATATATATATATATATATATATATATATATATATTGTGTGTGTGTGTGTGTGTGTGTGTGTGTGTGTGTGTGTGTGTGTGTGTGTGTGTGTGTAATTATATATATACATATATATACATATATATGTATATGTGTGCGTTTGTGTGTGTACGTAAGGGAACACACGAGACGATGTCTTAGGGTAAACGCTGCGCGGGGTCACGTGACCCGCCAATCAGCCCTGGTGGGACCAGAATTGGTAACGACCTGGTCATGTCGAGTGCTGGACACGAACTGAGTAAGCTGGGTCATCCTCGGCACAAGTAGTGAGCGTCACCGGTTCTGTCTGTTAATGACCCTCCATATACCCTTCATATTGCTCGGCCACCTGCTCACACCTCGCCCTTGAGGCGCCTTAGATTGGCCTCAAGGGTGACCTAAGTTGGCTGGCCCTGATTAGCTGGTCATCTCGCTTGCATACGTTGTCCTTGGTGCATCTTCATGGCTGCTCATCTCCGTCATCCTCTTCTTCGTGGTCCTTGGTATAATACATTCGTCCTCGACATCCACACGTCTTCATAGGTCTCGCACAGGTCTCCTTGACTTCGGATTCATCTAGACTTCCTCATAGTTCTTGTCCAGGTCTAACTGGGCGGCGTATTCATCCACACATCCTTGCACATCTCATCCAGTTCCTTCTTGGCTGCATACTCGTTCTTACGTCCTTGTAATCTTTGTCTGGATGTCCAGGCAGGCGGCGTCCTCATCAGCAACTCAAGGTGGCTGATCCCTGCGCTGACGAGCTCATGGAGAAGTTGACTGGATCTGCGGGCGTCCAGGCAGGCGGCGCCCTTCCACAGTATCCTGGGGCGACTGGTACCTGCGCTGGCGAGTTCCTGGTCCTTCATGGATCTACGGGCGTCCCGCAGGGGCGCCCTTCCACTACATCATGGGGCAGCTTAATACCTGCTCTGACGAACATCCTGGTTCGCAGGCCTACGGCAATCTTCTGGTGATGTCCTTCCCACAGCATCCTAAGGTGACTGTTTCTGCAGCAGGGTCCTCCTTCGGTTCCGTGTCGGTTATTGTCGGTAAACCATGTAAGGGCCAGATAGTAAGAGAAAAAGAAAGGCAACAGGGAAGAGGGGGTATTAAGTACCACTAGCCAGTTATTTATATAAATTTGCAGGGAGACGTCAGTAGTGATCCGCATGCACCTGGTTTGAATTACCATCTGTCTCTGATAGATATGAGAGTAGATAAGGGAAATGACAACGGCAACGCAAGGATTTACATGAACCAATTGTCATCACACATAGAAGAAATGTATGTAAAACAAGAAATTCTACATCATGTACGAGTCACTCGTCACGACTGACAAAATCGCGGGCTGTACTATTCATCAATAAAGAGTCAAGTCGTCATGTGTTAAGCCGTTGGTTTTGTTGGGTAAAAATGTTAGGTCACAGCAAATGGCATGTTCTCACACTATTCTTCTGACCTCAGATCGCATTACTGTGTGATCATGGTATGTGGTCAACAAACATGAATATCATTCGTTAGTT
>NC_051403.1:31061805-31086805 GCF_015228065.2 Penaeus monodon
CCAACTTCTTGGCAGCAAGACTAAAATGCATCCTACTTTTGAAATGAAAATAAAAAATAAATCATGCCGCATCGCCCGTCGCGCGGATCAACAAGGGGCGCGTCTCCCAGGGCAAGACTCGCCTGGGATCGAAAAGTATGCTACTGAGTCTACCTCTTCCATTAGTCAAAATCCGCCAGGTTCACCAAGACGGGACAGATCCCACCCCTGGTCCTGCGGTGCAACCATCTAGTACTAACAATCAAAAGAAAACAAGACTTAAATGGACAAAGGAAGAGTATACTGAGGTAATGTACTGCTTTTACTATGCACTCGAAAATCCTAAAACAAATAATACTGATGACACCTATAATACATGGTGTTTAAAGGAATAGTGAAAGTAAGAAAACGCAAATGCTTGACTCAAACAAGCTAGCCAATGTGAGAAGACATATTGTTCGTAACAAAAAATTAACAGATATAGAAATCTCAATAATCAAAGACCAAGTAAAAAATGACACTATAGAGGTACATATAGAAGAAAATAAAAAAGAAGAAAATTAAGATGAACAAAAACTGAACATGCCAAATAAAGTCGATCTGGCAATTGGAAATAATATCGATGAATTAAAGTCACATGAGGTTGTCGTAGATGAGGGAAAATTGCTAGATATGAAAACGGATATCATTGAAGAACTATCGGTAGTAAAACGTATTGAAATGAGTAAGAGACACTGTTAAAATTCAGACATACCCATAAATATAAAAGTATATTAAATATAGGTAACACGGCGTTAGAATAATTCTGTCATGAAACAAATCCTGATTTAAATGAATTAAACGAACTAATGTACGCAACAGGAAGAGTCCTCCAAGCAAAATGTGGCATTAAGTCAAGAAAGAAAAAAACAAAAAAGAAACCTCGCAAAGCCAAGTGGCAAGTAATAATAGAGAAAGAAATAGAAAACTTTAGAAGGGAAATATCGATATTAGACGAACTACAAAAAGATAATGGGAAGCAATCGAGAAAAGCGAGAAAAGTAATAAGAAAATACAAAATACTTTCTAAAGAACAAATACCAACGATTAAAGAAGAGCTGAAACAAAAACTTCAGGTTAAGGCACAAATGTTACGTAGATATGACAAACGCTAAAAGTTTTTCAGGCAGAATAAAATGTTTGAGACTGACATGAAGAAATTTTACCGCGAAATAAGAAAAGAAACAACTCTTGTAGAAGCTATACCATCTGAAGAAAAGGTCTGGGAATTTTGGAACAATATCTGGGGAAAAGATAAATAATACAATGAAAACGCATGGATACAAGATTTTGAGAATAGCACTAGGGATATTCCCGAACAAAAAAAGTCCCATAAATGGAAATCTCCTGGGGTTGACCAGATCCCAATTTTTTTTGGCTACTTCAGCGCATGCCAAATTAGCATCTAATTTTAACTCAATTATAATAGAGCCTAACTTAACATCTAAATGGTTATGTCAAGGGACTACTTATCTCTTGGCCAAAAGTAACGAAACAGATAACCCAAAAAATTACAGACCCATTACATGCTTAACAACCACCTATAAATTACTTACCGCAATCTTAACTGAAAGAACCTACAGACACATGGAAGAACAAAATATTTTTCCCAACGAACAAAAAGGATGTTGCAGAGGATCATACGGATGTAAAGATCAACTGCTCATAAATAAAATGATTCTCGAAAATGCTCATACTAAACACAGACATCTAAGTACTGCTTGGATCGACTATAAAAAAAGCCTTTGACAGTGTCCCACACTCTTGGATCTTGAAATCCTTAGAAATTCTCAAAGTCTCTCCTGTCTTAATCAACTTTCTTCGAAACAGCATGACATTATGGGAGACAAATCTTACTCTCAAACACATGAACGGTACTCTTATTTCAAACAACATGCGAATCAGATGCGGAATCTTCCAGGGTGACTCTTTTTCCCCTCTTTTATTCTGTATGGCACTTATCCCACTCTCCCAGCTTCTTAACAACACAGGGTATGGATATAAGATCATGGACAAAAAGATCAATCATTTATTCTATATGGATGACTTGAAACTTTACGCTCAGAATGATAATGAATTGGAAAGGTTGCTGAAAAACAATTGGTCTCTTGCAATTCTTAGATCTAACCAGCGATTGGATGCTTCAATTAGTTAGAGTACATGAAAACCCTAAAAGGTTACACTCAATAGTAAAGGAATCAAATAAATTTTCTCAGGAATTAGGTATTGAGAGCGAAAATATCGAACATATGTTGCCAACACTGGCTGCTAAACATAAAAATCAAAAAGCAAAGAAGGTCGGACAAGAAAAACTTAAATCTAGGTGGCATGAAATGCCTCTCCATGGACAGTTTGCAACTCGAAGCAAACACACTGAAGTAGATGAAATTGCAACCCATCAGTGGCTTAGAAGCTCTGGTCTAAAAGGGGAAACAGAGGGCACTGACTCAAAGTTTAGGTTTTGTGAAGACAAGGTTGAGACAATTGATCACCTTGTATCTGGTTGCTCAATATTAACACCGAATCGACACGACAGAGTGGGCAAGTACCTGCACTGGAAGATCTGCAAACACTTTTCTATCAGAACACAGGATAAATGGTACAAACACCATCCAGAGCCAGTTACTGAAGGCAAAGATGCTACAATCTTGTGGAACTTTCCAATTCACACAGATCGTACTATACAGGCAAATCGTCCAGATATCGTCATCAAGGACAAAATAAACAACACTTGCCTGTTTATAGATATGAGCATCCCTTCAGACAGAAACGTCCTAACAAAAGTGTTCGAAAAGATATCAAAGTATAATCAATAACGGTATGCTCATGCTTGAGCAGCCGTGGACCTCTCCACCATCCTTCGCCACTCAACTCGATCTTACGCTTTTCTTTCCACTTATACCATCGACAGCCCGCAAATATCTTTGATATTGTCGCTCAGTCTTGTCTTCGGTTTGCCTCTTCCTCTGTTTCCTATCACCATCCCTGTCAGCAAGTTTTTCTCAATACTTTTACTTCTCATTACATGACCAATAAACTTTAATTTCCTCTTGTTCAAGATGTCCAACAGTCGGTCTTTACAATTTATTTTTCTCAGCACTTCATTATTCGTCTTCTTCTCTGTCCAGCTAATACGCAGTACTCGTCTGTAACACCACATTTCAAAACTATTGATCTTTTTCTTGTCTATCTACTTCAACACCCAACACTCAGAACCATATGATGCAATTGAAACTTCCATTACTTTTCCAATTGGTCTCACTGATTCCTAGTATTTGAATGTTGTATCTATCCATTTCGTTACAGACAGTATGTAATTTACCCATCTCTTTCATTTTCCTTACGTTCCACGTTCCGATTTTTAATGTGTTTCTTAATTGGACCTGTTATCTTTGTCTTCCAGATGCATGTTTAACATTGTCAGCCTGGTTGCCCACTAACTAACGCGCCCCTTGATAACCCACGCGACGGGCGATGTGGTATGAATTATCGTTTCTGTATTTAATCATTGGTGTAGAGGTTTGTCAGGAGAAAATAAAAGTTGAGTGGAATCCCCCAGGCTCCTTCTCAACTCGCAGTCTCCAACTAATTAGGAGGAACTATCTCTGCCGCTTTTAAAACAGTTACACTGTAATACGCCAGACATATTATTTGGTGAAACCAGTAATCAGTAGAACTGAAGGTGTTTTCACCAGATATCCACTGCCTGCTGCCGACAGTTTAAACCGCAACCCTGGTATAGGGAGCTAATAGGGTGCTATCCTTGTTCAAGGGAACCCTAGGGTGCAGTTTATTGTCTTACCCAGGACAACATCAAAGTATAAAGACCTGGAAATAGAGGTGGAAAAGATGTGGCATTTAAAACCAAAACTTTGCCTGTTGTTATTGGAGCTCTTGGCCTTATAAAAAATAGGTACAGATAAGTTTCTTGAGCAAATACCAGGAAATACAAAATTAGAAGAAATCAAAAAAATAGTCTTAAACCCGCACAGCACATGTTCCAGAAGAGCATTATCAATCTGATGTGTTCTTTGTGTGCCTGAATTGATTTGACTGGATGTTTTGATTTGTGGTTCTGCATATTTTGCATGTTTTCGTTGATGTTCCATTGCCTCAAACTTCAATCACCCGAGGTCGCTGGTAGTGACTCGTTGTTTGATTTTAATTAGGAGATCTAAGGAAACTTTCGTATAAAATAATAATAATAATAATAATAATAATAATAATAATGATAATAATAATAATAATAATAAAAACGATTTCCATAAAAACAGTCAACTGCAATACGATGATACAGATAAATTGATTTGTATTGTGGGAGACAATAAATAAATAAAAATATTTGGGTTTCACCTTCCTCAAGCGCCGTTGCAGTTTTCTGTTAATCCATCGCGAAGGGAAATTATTTAAATCGTTTACATTTATTGTTTGGGCTGAAGAAATTGCGTAGTTATTCTCAGAACTCCTTCAGCATTTTTTTTTTAATCTTCAGACTTCAATACTAATTTTTTTTGCCAAATGAAGATTAAGCTGGACAAGGCAAGACGTCCCTAATGCACTTTGTTACATCTGTTTGAAAAGTGATGTCATACACACACACACACACTCATATTTATATATATATATATATATATATATATATATATATATATATATATATATATATATATATATATATAAGTGTTATATGAGGGTGTTGTGGTGTGTGGGTGTGGTGTGGTGTGGTGTGTGTGTGGTGTGTGTGTGTGTGTGTGTGTGTGTGTGTGGTGTGGGGTGTGGGGTGTGTGTGGTGGTGTGTGGTGTTGTGTGTGTGTTGTTGGGTGATGTGTGCGTGCTGTGTGCGTGGTGTGTGTGTGTGTGGTGTGTGTGTGTGTGTGTGTGTGGGGTGGTGGAGGTGTGTGTGCGGGTGTGGTGTGTGTGTGTGTGGTGTGTGTGTGTGTGTGTGGTGTGTGTGTGTGTGTGCGTGCGTGTGTGTGTGCGTGTGCGTGTGTGTGTGTGTGTGTGTTCTATTTAGTCCCTATGGTTCTTTTGGAACGATCTGTGGATGATTTTAGCCATTCGAGAAATAAAGGAAGCGTATTTTCATACCCCAAGTGTATATCACAATCTATATAGTGAACATCAAAACTGAACTACTGACGAGTCGCATGATGAGCGAATCCGGGTGCCGAAAGGTCGTGGCCGAGAGTCGGGTGCCGAAGTCGTGGAGCGAGAGTGGTCGCGAGGTCTGCGCCGAGAGTCGGGTCGCCGAAGGTCGTGGCGCCGAGAGTCGGGTCGCCGAAGGTCGTGGCGCCGAGACTCGGGTCGCCGAAGTGAGTGGTGCCAAGGGTTGCACTTGACCAGCTGGTCAAGCGCTGGAAAATGGAGCCTTAATCTCTCATGGGCTATAGAAGGAGCTGAAAACAGAAACCATTACAATGTGTATCAGGATCTCTTGGTAAATTCCACAAATGTTACGATATGATAAAAATGTAGATTTTGATGCAAGTCGTAACATAACATAAAATTAGAGACCGTGCAAGTCGGTGTACTCACATGTGATTAATTGAGCATTGATTGAAGTGAAACCATCACCAGATAAAAAACATATATATATATATATATATATATATATATATATATATATATATATATATATATATATATATATATGTATATATATTGTGAGCGACACGAGAGATGAACTTGGGTGGGTCAAAGAAAGGGTTCTTAGCTTGCTGGTTTATTGTTGAGGGTAGATGTGATCCCCCAAGAGGCCCCCGTGTCCCCGGGTGGAGGACGAGGTGGTGGAGCTGGACCCTGTGTGGCTTGGCCTGTCTGCCGTGTCTCTCCCTCTGCCTTACGGACGTGTCCTTTATGCGGCGGTTCCCTTCGAGGGCGGATGTTTATCCGGGCGACATCTGCGTCCTGCCCAAGGAGAATGGCAGCTGCTTGGACGGGGCTGTGAAGTATATCTTCCGGTCTTGCTACGTATTGTTGACATCGCTTGGCCACGCGCAAGGCTCGTCCTCAAGCCGCTTGAAACGATGCAGTGGAGGTTCTGATTGGTATCTACAGATGGTTCCTGGTGATCCGAGGGTTGCTAGGGTCGTCGCATGCCAGGGTAGCGGGTGTGGCAGAGGTTTCGCACTGAGGTGCAACATTCAGTAGCGAGGAGGGTCAATCGTCTTCAGAAGCTGAAATATAAGTGTACCAGGCCAGCAAAAGGGCTAAGGAGGGGATGATAATGTGTTTGTCAATTACCTTACTAAATTTCAAGAAAAATGAGAGCATAATAAGAACAATTTGTCACAAGAAGGGTAACGTGTCAAGTAAGGTATTAATTACTTAGCGAGTTCAATAAGGTACCATCATATTGAAGAGAGAAAAAATAATTGGATAAGAATTCCATATCTTTGGGGTAAATAGGCAAGTATATATGCTTCGAACACATAGGCAGCTGGGCCTGAACTTAATTCTAACAGTGCGCGTCTCGGCGCTTCAATCGTATGAGCGTAAAGTGTGCGGGCCGGGGCGGCAGAGCCATTCCTTCGTTTACGGCCATGAGTCGGGCTTAAAATTAACTTGCGGTGATAATTACTGTGTAAGCCTATATAAGATACGGTATCTGCAAAGCGTTGCCATTATTTGCAACTGGAGACTCTACCATCAGAAATTATTCACCAAACCTTAAACTAAAGAAGCATAAATTCTAGCATTACTGAGGACAAGATACCGAACTTTGAGAGGACGTCATAAAGCGATTTGGGTTCAGTTATAAGTTATGGGGATGGCACTTAGTAAAATCCGCAATCTTAGAGTGAATTCCGAGTAGAGTGGGCAGGTAGGTAGATAAGAGGATAGTCAGGTGATCGAAATCTACGTGTGAACGAGCGACAGATTAGCACGGCGAGTATGAAGAAACAGTGATATAAAGAACACAATGATATAGTGTATACACAGAATATAACAAGTTGGAATGAAGTAATTAGTAATAGGCATTAAATACAAGAGAAAAAAAATTAATTTCATTAAATCGAAAAAAATATACATGATTAAAATGATGAGAACAACCGAACATAACAATAATTAATTGAACTCGAAGGTAATCATTTGTTCTTGGATAAATAACATGTGCAATGTGAGGACCAAAATGGCAATACAATATATCAATTGCGGGATGGTTAGGCAGATGAATGAGGTGTGAGGTGTTACTTAGGTTTGATCTAGTGTGTGACTTCGTTTGTTGTGTTGGAAAAAAAAAGTGTATAATATAGTTAATAGTGTGCGTTCGTTGAGTGCCGTGTACTTGAATTTGAAAGAAGGCAACTTGTATGCAAGGTTATGGGTGGGTATAGGGAGGGCAATATTTACTCTGGCACTAATAGGTACACTTACTTTTAATAATGACGAGGAAGTGTTGGTGGTAGTAGGTAGAAACTGCGACTTCATCGCTGTGCTGACGAGGGTTCGCGAAGACTTGGCGAGGTAGGTGAGCCGGATTGGCGGCGTAGAGGGCGAGGATACATCTTCAGCGACTTCGTCAGGAGGGTAGCACAGGCGTGAGTGGTCAGCACTAAGTAGTAGGAAGACATGGTGCGGGTAGGCGCGATCGAAGAGGACTTGGTAGCGATGGTTGGGCGATTTAAGAGAGGAGGCATTTCGACAGAAGTAGTCTGTCGGTAGATAGCACGGATCAGCAACAAGCGTCGGCAACAGACGTCAGCAGGTAGCGTAGTGCTGCAGAGCAGTCGGTGAACTATCGGCATTGTGAGGCTCGTGGACACCGCTGCCATCAGATGTAAGCGAGACGAGAGATGGACTTGGGCAGGTCAAAGAAAGGGTTCTTAGCTTGCTGGTTTATTGTTGAGGGTAGATGTGAACCCACCTCGTCCTCCACCCGTGTCCCCGGGTGGAGGACGAGGTGGTGGAGCTGGACCCTGTGTGGCTTGGCCTGTCTGCCGTGTCTTTCCCTCTGCCTTACGGACGTGTCCTTTTATGCGGCGGTTCCCTTCGAGGGCGGATGTTTATCCCTGTGCGAAAAGAGAAAGCCGGCGACATCTGCGTCCTGCCCAAGGAGAAGGGCAGCTGCTCGGACGGGGGTGTGAAGTGTATCATCCTTTCTTGCTACGTATTGTTGACTATATATATCTCTATATCTATATATATGTATATACATAAATATATATAAACATATATGAAAAAATATATATACATACATATATATAAATACATATATATACATATATATATATATATATATATATATATATATATATATATATATAACGAAGAGGTAGACTAAACGGCCGTGAATAATTTCATGTTTATTTGCAAATGTTTCAGAGATCAATCCTATCTCTATCATCAGCGCTGTAATAATGAACCAAAAAATAGCGTGCATTAGACACCAGGAAGACATTGATTAAAGAGGTTCTCTAAATTCAAACAATAATTTATATATATATGATGTTTATATATACATAAATATACATATATTATATATATAAACACACACACACACATACACACACACACTCACACACACACACACACACACACACACACACACATACATACAAGCTGCTTAGCGTCACCATCGACGATAAGCTCTCCTGGACGCAGCACGTCAAAGACATCGTGAGGTCTGCCTCGTACAGGCTTCACATGTTGCGTCGCCTCAAGTCCCTCGGCGTTTCACTCCCGGAGCTTCAGAATATCTACAGGCTATTCATCCTGCCTAAATTGACCTACGCCTCCCCGCCTGGTCCCCCTCCCTCACCGCCACCCAGCTGCTACAACTTGAGAGGGTGCAGAAAAGGGCAGCCAAGATCATTCTCGGCCCTGTCTACACCTGCTATGACCGCGCCCTGGCTGCCCTAGGCCTCACCTCCCTCGCCACTCACTACTCAACCTCACTGCAGCAGTTTGGTCTAAAATTGCTGTGCCATCCACGCCACCGTGACCTGCTGCCCCCCGACGCGCCGCCGCCTCGCCGGGCCCTACGCGTCGCCAACAAACTGGTGCCCATCAGGGCCCGCACTGACCGCTACCACCGGAGCACAGTACCCACTCTAGTCCGACTCATCAACGAACACTAGTCCATATTTACTTGTCCAATCCTAGCTCACCTGATTTTGTACTTGGCTTTTGTTTATCTGTTTATTTTGTTATTGATTGTTAGTTTACTTTGTTTGTTATGTGTTGTTTATATGTTTGTGTATATATAGTTCGTCTCTTTATCTGTATTTCTATGTATATTTTCAGCCTCTGGCTGCATGAAATCAATAAACCGATTATTATTATTATTTACACACACACACACAAACCACATATAAAGCCCCACACACACACACAAAACACACACACACACACACACCACACACACACAACCCCACACACACACACTCATACACACATAAACCACACACACACATACACGCACGCACACACATACAGCACCACACGCGCACACACACACACACAAAACACACACACACACACACCACACAAACACCACACACACACACACACACACACACACACACACACACACACACACACACACACATATTATATATATATATATATATATATATATATATATATATATATATATATATATTATATATGTGTGTGTGTGTGTGTGTGTGTGTGTGTGTGTGTGTGTGTGTGTGTGTGTATGTATTTTTTAATCATCATTATTTTTTCTTTCAACAGCCATTTATTCCACTGCAGGAAATCGGCCTCTCTCAATTCATTACTTGAGAGGATATTTGGCAGTCTCACCCTTGCCTGACTGGATGCCCTTCCTAATCAACCGCGGTTCGGCGCGCTTAACAACTGTGCCACGGCGGCGACTTCGACTTCCCCTACGACACCTGCGTTTGACTTCTCAAGGCGGTATGTCATTTTCTCGCCGTGAGATCGGGGGCGAGCCAATAGTCGGAGGCAGGCATTCTTACGACTGCCGCGATGAAGAATTGGGGGAAGAACTCGGGACCATGAGGGTTGGAGCCCAGTGCTCTAACCACTGGACCATCACGGCTATGTGTATATATATATATATATATATATATATATATATATATATATATATATATATATATATATATATTTTTTTGGTGTGGTGTTGTGTGTGTGTTTTGTGTGTGTGTTTTGTGTGGTTCCTAGATAAGACAATAAACTGCACCCTGGGGGTTCCCTTTAGAACAGGGATAGCACCCTATTAGCTCCCTATGCCAGGGTTGTGGTGAAGCTGTCGGCAGCAGAGCAGTGGATATCTGGTGAAAACACCTTCGGTTTTACTGATTACTGGTTTCACCAAACAATATGTCTGGCGTATTACAGTGTAGCTGTTTCAAAGCGGCAGAGATAGTTCCTCCTAGGAGTTGCTATGATTCTCACGAAAAAAATGCAAATGAACTAATTAGGTACAGCCCAATAAATGATCGCATTTTAAAAGTCAAAATACAAGCAAACCTCATAACATTAGTATTATACAATGCTTCGCACCAACCAACACTGCAAGTGATGAAGAAATGGAAAAATTTTATAACAATCTCAAAGAAACTTTAGACACAATTCCTAACAGAGATGTAAAAGTAATCATGGGAGACCTCAGCGCCAAAGTGGGCAAAAGTGATCTGAAAAATGACACCTGTGGAAAATTCGGCCTTGGAGATATAAATGAAAGAGGTGAAGATTTTATTGAATTCTGTAGCACAAATAATCTAGTTATAGCCAACACTTTGTTCCAACACCACCCAAGACACTTGTACACGTGGTTTTCACCAGACAAAAGAACACGCAACCAAATTGACTACATTGTGCTGAACCAGAAATGGAAAAGTTGCATAAAAAATGCCAAGACAAGACCTGGTGCCGACTGCAACATTGACCACCAACTACTAACTATCGACTTTCAAATAAGACTCAAAAGGATGGAGTGTCCAACACCACCTCTAAAGCTCGACTACAAAACTCTTGATAACAATTACAGAATTACAGTGTCAAACAAATTTGAAGTACTCAATCAATGTGAAGATGATAAAACAAACCCAAAAGGTTGTGGGAAGAAGGAAAAGAACTCCTGCTGAGCGCTGCTGGATATCTGAAGAAACACTAAGTGAAATTGAAGCGAGAAGATGCCTAAAATCAAAGGGTATCAATAATCCAGTTGAAAAAGTAATTTACAAAAAACAAAATACATAAATTCAAAGATTATTGCGACGAGATAAGGAAAAATATTTAAATGAACATTGCCAGAGAATTGAAAACTGTTCTATCAATAAGACAACTAAAGAACTCTACCAAGGAGTACGAAACATCACACGAAAATTTAAACCTACAATGGATACTATCAAAACTGAAGATGGACTTGTTTTATGTGATGGAAAAGAAGTCAAAGATAGATGGAATCAATATTGTTCCAACCTATACAAAAAAAAAATAAAGATCTAACAACAACATTAATTAGACTCAATGACAGCGAAGATGAACCACCGCCACTGCTAGACGAAGTTATAAAAGCCATAAAAGAAGTAGAGAATAACAAGAGCCCCGGAATAGATGAAATAACAGCAGAACTAATTAAGAATGCTGGCGAAAGTGTTGAATACTTCTACAAACTCTGTACAAAAATATGGAATGAAAGATGGCCAGAAGACTGGGTAAAATCAGTCTTTACTCCCATACCTAAAAAAGGTGACGCACTCCAATGCAACAATAACAGGACAATTGCATTAATAAGTCACAGCAGCAAAATTTTGTTGAAAATTATTGCTGAAAGAATGAAATTGAAGTTAAGAGAAGAAATTGCAGACAAACAAGCAGGTTTTCGCCCTGGAAAAGGAAATATACCTGTGTTAAATTGACATAGAGAAAAACAGAGAACATCAGAAAGACCTATACCTGTGTTTCATTGATTACTCGAAAGCTTTTGATACTATTGATCACGGTATCTTCTGGAATAACATGAACGATATGAAATTTCCAAAACACATCATCCAACTAATAAAAGCCATGTATGACCAACAACAAGCAACTGTAAGAACCACTTATGGGTTAACAGAATGGTTCGAAGTCAACCAAGGAGTACAACAAGGTTGCATTCTGTCTCCGCACCTTTTTAATATATATTCTGAAGCAACTATGAGAGGTGCTCTAGAGAATTTTGAAGGAACTGTAGATGTTGGAGGATACAAAATATCAAATCTAAGATACGCCGATGATATAGTTTTAATTGCCAGATAAAAAGAAGAATTACCATTGCCAAAAACGCCACAGTTGCTCTCAATAACATCAGGGAAGACCGAAGCATTACCTTACGGACAAAGCTGAGGTTATTGAACTCATTAGTTTTCCCAATTGCGTCATATGGTTCTGAGTGTTGGGTGCTGAAGAAGATAGACAAGAAAAAGGTCAATAGTTTTGAAATGTGGTGTTACAGACGGGTACTACGAATTAACTGGACAGAAAAGAAAACGAATGATGAAGTGATGAGAAAAATAAATTGTAAAGACCGGCTGTTGGACATCTTGAACAAAAGGAAACTAAAGTTTATTGGTCCTGTGATGAGAAGTAAAAGTATTGAGAAAAACTTGCTGACAGGGATGGTGATAGGAAACAGCGGGAGAGGCAAACCAAAGACAAGACTGAGCGACAACATCAAAGATATTTGCGGGCTGTCGATGGTACAAGTGGAAAGAAAAGCACAAGATCGAGCTGAGTGGTGAAGGATGGTGGAGAGGTCCACGGCTGCTCAAACATGAGCATACCATTTTTGATGATGATGATATGTATATTTATATATATGTATAAACACACACACAAAACACACACACACACACAAATGCACACACACACATATATATGTGTGTGTGTGTGTGTGTGTATAATGGGTACAGAACCCTTTTACAATGGCTTAGCAGGGTAGTTATAGTTGTATGATGGCTTCACTCTTTATTGATAAGAGTACAGCACAGTAAGGGGACACACAAGACAATGTCTATGGTTAAATTGGTGAGTGTGGGATCACGACCTGCCTGAAGGCAAAGGCTAGGCCGACCTTACCACACCGTGCATTGGGCACGAACTTTCTAAGCTAGGTCATCCTCAGTATAAGTAGTGACCGTCCCAGCTGCCGGAAGTGACTGAAGCAGCTGGAGGAAGTATGGGGGGAGCGAGGGGAGGTCCCCGGTCCCGTCTGCTACATCGTACATTGCTCGGCCACCTACTCAGGCCTCGCCCTCGAGGCGTCTTAGATTTGCCTCAAGGGTGACCTAACTTGGCTGGTCATCTTATTCTTGTGTGCGTTGTCCTGGTGTATCTTCGTGGCTGCTCGTCCCTGTCGTCCTCTTCTTCCTGGTCCTTGGTGTAATCTATCTGTCCTCGACGTCCTCACATCCTCAAAAGTTTTGCACAGGTCCATCTTGACTTCAGATTCGTCTAGACTTCCTCGTAGTCCTCGTCCAGGCCTAACTCGGCTGTGTCCTTGTCCACACATCCTCACAGATCTCGTCCAGGTCCTTCTCGGCTTTAAGCTTGTCCTCACATCCTCGTAATATTTGTCTGGATCTACGGGCGTCCGAGCAGGGGGCGGCATCTCCGAGCAGCTGATACCTGCACTGACAAGCTCCTGGAGTTGACTCTATCTGCACTCATCCAGGTAGGCGACGCCCATCCACAGCATCCTGGGGCGATGGGTACCTGCACTGGCGAGTTCCTGGTCCTTTGCTGGATCTATCATGGGACGGCTTAACACCTGCTCTGATGAATATCCTGGTCCGCAGGCGTATGGCGACCTAAGGTGACCGGTTCTGCAACAGGGTCCTCCATCGGTTCCGTGTCGGTTATCGTCGGTCCAACTGTTATATATAGTCGGGGAACCAGATCATACACGTAAGGGCCAGATAGTAAGAGAAAAAGAAAGGCAACAGAAATAAGGGGGTATTAAATGCCACTTATATAAATTTGAGTTTTTTTACTTTATTTTTGTCTTTTTTTTTTTGTTTTGTGTTTTATTTTCACAAAGATAAAAAAAGAAATAGGAGAGGGAGACATCAGTAGCAATCTGCATGGACCTGGCTTGAACTACCAACCGTCTCTGATAGATATGAGAGTAGATAACGGAAACGACAACAGCAATCCGCATGGATTTACTTGAACAAATTGTCGTCACACAGAGAAGACATAATTGTAAAATCATGTACGAGTCATGCGCCATGACTGACAAAATTGCGGGCAAAAGAGATAGGTCATAGATCTTTACGCCGGCTCTACAACAGCAGCAAACCCTATTAATAAAAAGGTTTCAATGTCTTTTGTCCTGCGTAGATGAGTGAGTGAGAGAGTGTGTGCGTGTGTGAGCGACAGCGAGCATGAATGAGAGTGAAAGTGGGAGTGACCTCACACAGAGAATGAATCACAAACACGAAGACTGATGTTCACTATTACAAACTGAGATAAATTAGCAATGCTAGCTATATAAAATTATTTCAACTACCACATTGAATTCAACATTTAATGATATGCAACAGAATGTACGCATTAATGAATGGTGACGTGAAAAAATATTCGCAAGCTTTTTAGCAAGCAAATCTTCTCGGGGTCAGAAATTCTGAACTGCTGAGGTAGCCATGTCTAGCTATGCATGTCAGACTTCATCGACGGGGGATCCTATACCCAAAATGCCATACATTGAAGCAAACCGAGCCGGGAAAATCTATAAATAACCTGCTCTTTTTTGCGTATCTGTGATGGGCGCTCGTGACATTCCCTATGGGTATCTACGAATCACATGATAGCTTGGGAATTACCCAAAACATGCAAGCGACTTCAAGAGGGTGAGAAGGGTGTGATTAATAAGAGAATAATGATTCTAGCTTAAACCCTAGTCCTACATTAATCAACGGATGTAACTGCGGGTCACACCATCTTAAAAGTTGCCGATCGAATGAATAACTTTGGTTTTACCTATACCTACTGTCGAACGTTGGAACGGAGTTCTATTAGGTGATTTATGCAACCCCGGGATATATCAGGCAATCCTGTGCACTATGATATGGGGGGAGATCATATGCTATAATCAAAATAATAGATTCATATACAATCGCGTTACAAGCTCAATTCTAGCGCTGATAGAATGTGTCACCAAGGGAAGGAACGAGATAAAATTAAATGATATTCGTAATAAGATAAATCACGAACATGTTAAATTTGTTGCAGTTGAAACAACATAAATCTCTAATAATTAGAGAAATTAATTAACTACTTAACTAACGAACGATGTTCATGTTTGTTGACCACATACCACGATCACACAGTAATGCGGTCTGAGGAGAATAGTGTGAGAAAGTGCCATTTGCTGTCACTTAGCACTTTTACCCAACAAAAACGATGGCTTAACACATTTATGGGAGAAGAAGGAAGGGAAAAGAAATAGTGTGAAGGGCCTAAATGTGTACTCCCCTGGTTTTGTAGACATGGTATGACTTCGGGAACGGTCAAGCGGTTTTTCTTCAGAAGTGGTGTGTTCGTGTTGTGAGCCCAAAAGACGCAACAACCTCCCTGCCACCAGATTGTAAAAGTCTTTAACTGTGAACAGTAATTGTTGTCAACATACATAGGTCTCACAACACATGTAAGAGGGTGAACCCACGCTATGACGACCTTCGCTGGGTAATGCAGTGAGCGCGGGGTGACATGTCAGGTCGACCCGCATGAAGGCGAAGGCTAGGCTGACCTTACCATGCCAGACGTTGGGCACGAACTTTCTAAGCTAGTCATATATATATATATATATATATATATATATATTATATATATATACATAATATATAATAAATATAATATAATATATATATATATATATATATATATATATATATATATATATTCATATATATGTGTATATATAGATAGAAATTAAAAAAAATGCATACATATTTTCACATTTGTATTCATATATTTAGTTATATATATAAATATGATATGTATACGATATTATTATATAAATATATTATAATATATTATAGATATGATAATATATATTATTACATGTCTATAATGAACATATACTATATATGTATACATATGTATATACAAGTATATATATATATATTATATATAATATTAATCATATATTTATACTATATATAGTATGTATATAGGTTGTGTGTGTGTGTGTGTGTGTAGATATAATTATGTATTTATGTATATGCATATATATATATGTATATATATATGCAAAATTGGTCATTTTTACAATATTGCCGGCCATTATGCAAAAAGACCAAATTTGTGGTCACATGCAAAATTACTTAATTTCTCAACATTTTGCAAGATTTTGGTCAGTTTACAAAATAAACAGTATTACCATTGGTCGGTTTACAAAATGTCCATACAGCAAGCAGCCAGATGGAAAAAACATGGTTTCTGCAATGGCTACTTCCCGCAGGCTTACTTCCTGCTCCTGTACAACATCATCTAGCGAAAGGAATTTTTCTAGACATGGAGTAAATTGTTGCGAGTGTACACCTGTTCCCCTAACACGCCCCCAAAGTCCTGAATCTTGTTCTTGGTACAGGAGACCTGTAGGCTAAGGGCCTCACCCCTAATTAACAGGGAAGAAGTTTGACAGACTCCCATCACACTTTATAGCACTTTCAGTACTGGTATATAGGCTTGCTATTAGACCAATAATCTGTGTCAGAGTCTCAGAATCTCCCATAGTGATTCTCAATGTACCGAGTCAAACGCCATCTTCAGGTTGATATAGGCTGCAAGCAATCCACGACAAAACTCATTACTCGAAGCACTAATATTTGGATCGCGGATCCGTTTCAGAAGAATGTGGGTGAAATCTTTGCCTTGTATGGCAGAGGGCTGTACCTGCAGCTTTCCCACACTTTACCCATCCTAACCTCCATTAGAGTAGGAAGTTCCTCACTGGTGGGTGGGTCCAGCACAGGTATTGTGACATTGCTTGCATCCAAGCTAACCAGATCTACCTGGTACAACTGCTCAAAATGCTCAGCTCAACGTTCACAAATCCCAACATGGTCTGTGATGATCTCTGCATCCACTGAGCTGACTGCTGTCATCTGCGAGGAAGGCTTAGAGTTAAGCTTTCTCAGGGCTTGGTAGGCAGGGCGAAAGTCATTTACCAAGAAATGGCCTTCAATCTCCTCAGCAAGATTGTTGATGAACTGTTCTTTGTCCCTTCTCAGCAGCGTCCGAGCCCTACACACCAAAGAGTGATGCGAGACCTGATTGCCATTCAGCTGAGCCATGCAGCACACTTCAGTGGCCTCCAATGTCTCCAGGGAGAAATCTGCCTTGCCCTCTGACGTATGACCATAGACTCTTGCACTGCTTCGAGAAACTGGGTCCGTCAGGTTATCAAGTTCTGTGAATCGATCAGAGACTGCCATGGTGAACCCACGGGCACACTCCTCCTCCCTCAGTCTGTCCAAGTGAAACACCTTAGAGTGGCCACTGGAGGGACGAGGAGTTTTGAAGTGGACCCGTAGGGTAGCCACAACCAATCTATGGTCAGTGCCACAGAACTCTACAGTTCTGGAGGATCCTCCATCACATGCTAACAAGAATGTGGTTGATCTCCTTTGCCATGTCCAGCAATGTGGGTTGGAGTGCTAATGTAGCAGCACGACCCCGCAACCTGGAGTTCAACATAGTTACCCAGGTTGGGTCACACAGGTCCACAGCCATGTCCGCGCTCATTGGACAGCGGGCTCCCCTCGTTCCCTGCGCGCTTACACAGCGCTAGTGTATTTAAGCCGCAAGACCGAAAACGAGATCAGCATTCCCGATCCTCCAGCAGAACCTGACAACCGCAGCAGCACCACAAGGACTGCCCAGTCCTTAGCCGACTGGGGAGCCTGCCGGCTCCCCCGTTGATCTCCGACTTCACTTCAGCACCCAGCCATACCTGTGGGCACTCACACCCACAGCAAATTCTCCCCAAAGAGATAAAGTCACCAGTAACTGCAAATAGAAGATGGGCAACCATCCATCCTCTATACTAATACTAGGAGCCAGAGATCCTCATTCTCTGGGACCTAGCAAAGTCCTAGAGAAGGATGCTGTTCTCACTGCTGAGATCAGCTTCCAAACCATGGGGGCTGACAGACATCTCATAACCAGCTTAATCACAGCCGGATGCTGCGTTGAAGCCGCCTAGAACAATGCGAATATCTTGCCGGTGGTAATTGTCTGCCGCAGATGAGAGCTTGGTGTAGAATGCCTCTTTCACATCGAGTTTGCAAACATATGGCAATGAAGACATGAAGCTAAAAGCATGCTTCAGTCTCAATACCATACTATGCTCATCAACCGGTGTTACCTCAACTACTGAAGGCCTGAAGTCGGCTGGAGATGGCTATGGCTACACCCTGGAGCTGGTGATCATCACTGCGGCCCGACCAGTAGTAGGTGTACCCACCCATACTGATTGTGCCGCTGCCAGGTCTTCTCACCTCTGAGAGGGCAGCCACCTCAACTCCCAGTCACTCCAATTCCCTTAATAGCAGAGGTAACCGCTCATCCTGCTGCAAGGACCAGATGTTCCAAGCACCTACCTGGATGGCTCACCTGAAGTTAAGCCTCGGGTGAGCAGAGTGGGTGAGCCCCCCATCCGCCTGTGGGGTTCCCTAGGGCTTTGCCCCACAAGCCTCATGGTGGATTGGCACCTGCTGGGAGACAAGCTGGACAAGTAACTCTTGTTCCCATCCTGTGCCCCAACATTTGCTTCCCAATGGGACCTACAGCCCGCCTCTCTTGATGGGTAGGAAGGACAGCACCCCTCCCCCCAGCATATCCATATATTTATGGTGTTGCCAGTGAGTTATCTGAGGGGGAGGAGGGCTGGCAAGGCCTACCTCCCCCGAGCCGCCCCAGTACCCCAGGGTGGCTAGGGGGCAGGAGTTGGTATGAAGCCAGAGCATGTCCACATGCTGGTGGGCCACAGTTTAGCCTGGGATCGCAAGGGGGCCAGTATCCATGGGTGGCCATGAGGAGGCACTGCAGAAGTCTCAATGACAGAGAGGCTGTGAACTGGCAGGGGAGGCTTATGCAGAGCTGCTCCCTCTTTTGCCCTAGGCTAGCCAGTGGCATCTGCAAGCACTTAACACTATCTAGGCTACCACACCATCCTTGTGCATGAAGCACCCACCCATGCTCTATGTGCAACATCTCAAACTAAAACATAAACACACACACACACATACACACACACAGACACGCACACACACACACATACATATATGTGTATATATATTTATATATATATATATATATATATATATATATATATATATATATATATATATATATATATGTGTGTGTGTGTGTGTGTATGTCAACATTACATAGCAAGACCGGAAGATACACTTCACACCCCTGTCCAAGCAGCTGCCCTTCTCCTTGGGCAGGCTTTCTCTTTTCGACAGGGATAAACATCCGCCCTCGAAGGGAACCGCCGTATAAAAGGACACGTCCGTAAGGCAGGGGCAGAGACACGGCAGACAGGCCAAGCCACACAGGGTCCAGCTCCACCACCTCGTCCTCCACCCGGGGACACGGGTGGAGGACGAGGTGGGTTCACATCTACCCTCAACAATAAACCAGCAAGCTAAGAACCCTTGTCCTCAGTAATGCTGGAATTTATGCTTCTTTAGTTTATGGTTTGGTGAATAAGTACTGATGGTAGTGTCTCCAGTTGCTAATAATGGCAACGCTTTGCAGATACCGTATCTTATATAGGCTTACACAGTTATTATCACCGCAAGTTAATTTTAAGCCTGGCTCATTGCCGTAAACGAAGGAACCCTGCGCCTGTGGTATCGAGAATTATGCTCATACGATTGAAGCACCCGAGAAGCGGCGAGACGCATACTGTTATATTATCACTGTTAGTTAATCTTAAGCCCGGCTCATGGCCATAAACAAAGGAATCCTACGCCCGCTGCACACTTACGCTCATACGATTGAAGCGCCAAGATGCGCACTATTAGAATTAAGTTCGGGCCCAGCTGCCTATGTGTTCGAAGCATATATACTTGACTATTTAACTCAAAGATATGGAATTCTTATTTAATTAATTTTTCTCTCTTCAATATGATGGTACCTTATTCAACTCGCTAAGTAATTAATACCTTACTTGACACGTTACCCTTCTTGTGACAAATTGTTCTTATTACGCTCTCATTTTTCTTGCAATTTAGTGAGGGGATTAACAAACACATTGTCATCCCCCTCCTTAGCCCTTTTGCTGGCCTGGTACACTTATATTTCAGTTTCTGAAGACGATTGACCCTCCTTGCTATTAAATGTTGCACCTCAGTGCGAAACCTCTGCCACACCCGCTACCCTGGCATGCGACGACCCTAGCAACCCTCGGATCACCAGGAACCATCTGTAGATACCAAACAGAACCTCTACTGCATCGTTTCAAGTGTTACAGTCAGCTCGAGGACGAGCCTTGCGCGTGGCCGAGCGATGTCAACAATACGTAGCAAGACCGGAAGATATACTTCACACCCCCGTCCAAGCAGCTGCCCTTCTCCTTGGGCAGGACGCAGATGCAGCCCGGTTTTCTCTTTTCGCACAGGGATAAACATCCGCCCTCGAAGGGAACCGCCGTATAAAAGGACACGTCCGTAAGGCAGAGGGAGAGACACGGCAGACAGGCCAAGCCACACAGGGTCCAGCTCCACCACCTCGTCCTCCACCCGGGGACACAGGGGCCTCTTGGGGGGTCACATCTACCCTCAACAATAAACCAGCAAGCTGAGACCCCTTTCTTTGATCCGCCCAAGTTCATCTCTCGTGTCACTTACATATATAAATATTTATATGTATAATGTATATATGTACATAAATATACATACATTATATATATATATATATATATATATATATATATATATATATATATGTGTGTGTGTGTGTGTGTGTGTGTGTGTGTGTGTGTGTGTGTGTGTGTGTGTGTGTGTGTGTGTGCCCATGTGTGTGTGTGAATATATATATATATATATATATATATATATATATATATATATATAATAGAGAGAGAGAGAGAGAGAGAGAGAGAGAGAGAGAGAGAGAGAGAGAGAGAGAGAGAGAGAGAGGGTCAGGCGAGCTACTAGCCGCTCAGACCCAAGGTGCACACACCACGACCCTCAAGCAGAAGCAAACAGACTGGTGCACGAGTTCTCTGTGAGAACAAGCAGCAACAATCTGCCAGCTGAACTGAAGGCAAACCAACAACGCCTACAACCAGGCAGACTTACTCATATCAGAGAGAGGGCAGCCGAACCTGATAACTCAGATGTTATCTTCTCTCTGAGGGAATCAAGATAAACCTACAAAAACGGTTCTTGCACAGCCCCCTCATTTTAAACCTAGGGCTGGCAGGTGATCTTGCATTCCTGCAACTCATCAATAAGTCCTGGGAAACTTCCACTCTACCCCAGAGTTGGAAGAGGGCTATCATAGTTCCCATCCCAAAACCAAAAGAGCCAGGGAAGTACTACCCCATCTCTCTCCTCAGCTGTCTGGGCATGACGGCCGAGAGAATGGTACTAAACCGACTCCAATGGAAAATGAACACCTCCATGGGTTCACAAGGGGCATGAGCACAGCACACAGAATAGCCACGCTCTTAAGCACAATCAGCACTGTCACTTTTGTGGTAGTATTTCTAGACCTGGAGAAGGCTTTTGAATTAGCAAGTCCTCTTGCTATTCAGGAAACCCTGATCCAGAAGGGAATCAGAGGAAAACTCTTGGCTTGGATAGGTGACTATTTCAGGAACAGAACAGCCAAAGTCAGATTCCAAGGTCACCTATCACAGTACATGCCACTAGAAAATGGAACACCTCAGGGTGGGATCCTCAGTCCAGCCCTTTTCAACACCCTAGTGTCCTATATCCTCAACATACAGCTCCCAGTGGGGTGCAAGATCATCTCCTATGCAGACGACCTTGCAATCATCTCCACTGGAGCACACTGCCTAAGTAAAGCCCAGTGCTGTCTGGGCTTTGTATCTGAGGAGTGTTGCAGAACAGGACTGAAGATCTCTACAGCCAAATCCAAAGCCATGGCTCTGAGAATCCAGGGAATCGACTTAGAATGGGTCCAGGTTTTAAAATACCTTGGGGCAATGATTGATCGGACCCTCTCCTTTAAAAAGGAGGTCCTGTACTCGGTTGACCGAACCAAAGCAAGACTGTCATGAGAGCAACGTCTGAGAGACGCATAGGAGCTGGACATAAAGTATTAAGATCATTCAATGTACATGCCATCTGTCCTATTGTGGACTATGCTTATATCTCCCTGATTGCCGCAAAGCCAAAACTAAGAGAAAAATTGGAGACAATTTAAAATAAAGCTGCCAGGATCATTCTGGGTGCCCCAAGGTGGACAAAGGCCCTCAATCTCCTCATGGAGGCAAACCTTCTCCCCCTGGAATTGATCTAATGGCAGCTCAGTTCTTTGCAAAGGTAATCCAAGATCCCAGGAACACAAACATGAGACAAAAAATACTCAGATGCCTAGAACAAGACCACGAGCTGTTTGCAAACAACTCCTGGCTGTCTCACACAGCCTTCAGCTGAAAGAACAACTACTTGGCAAGGGCATGGACTTCCCCCCACCCCGACTTTATTGAAGCCCCGCTGTGGGCAAAAACTCTGACTGAGTTCTCTGTTATGAGCTTGTCAATGAGAAAGAATCAATACACCATGCATATTCTAAAGGCAGAGGCTGAGAGGGTTATTGCAGCCATCACTCCCCGGGAAATAGAACCTACTTCATGGATGGATCAGTTGATCCCTTAACTGCAGGTGCCAGCTTTGCAGCAATGTATACCACACAATCCATGAGGGTAACAGACAATGCCTCCTCGCTACAGGCAGAGGCAGTTGTGATCATGGGAGCCCTAGCCCACGCGTCCCTGAGGGAAGGACATACGTACAGACCCCAGGGCAGCCATTGACTGTCTACAGCACAGCTCACCGAAAGGCAACATCTACCTCCTGACCATGGTCAATTGCCTGTATGATCTACCATGCGCAATGGTAACCTAGTCTGATTCTGTAAAGAATGATTTCAGTACCTCTACTGATTGCTTCAGAGAGTGCCAGTGAGTACCATCTGGCTTAGGGGGAGGATCTCGTTTTCTCTCTGTGAAACTGCAGGAGGAAGGCATGAGCTGTGGCATTACACTTCTGCCTTAAGATTTTTCGGCCTCGGTTTTATGATCATGGGATTTGAGGGCATACCCCTGCCAATGTCAGCTAGTCTGTCAGCAAGCTCATTCCCTCTGATGCCTATGTGGCTTGGGACCCAGTTTATGATTATTATTCTACCCTGAGCAAGAATCCTCTGTGCTATGGTAAGCACAGTGATCAGGAGGTAGATGATGTCTTTGGATAAGCTTTGCTGTAGGCAGTCAATGGCTACCCTGGAGTCTGTATGTATGACCAAGTGTCCTTCCCTGAGGGATGCGTGGGCTAGGGCTCCCATGATCGCAGTTGCCTCTGCCTGTAGCGAGGAGGCGTTGTCTGTTAGCTTCATGGATTGTGTGGCATCCCTTGCTGCAAAGCCGGCGCCTTCTGTGTGGTTTAAAGGACCGACTGACCCATCTGTGAACGTTTCTATTACTCGGAGGAGTGATGGCTGCAATGGCCCTCTCAGCCCCTTAGACTTGGCATGGCGTACTGATTCTTTCTCCTTGACAAGCTCATAACAGAGAACTCGATCAAGGTTTGTGCCACAGCGGGCCTTCAATAAAGTCGAGGCAAGTAGTTGTTCTTTGAGCTGATAGCGTATCAACACCCTGGCTGCGTGAGACAGCCAGGAGTTGTTTGCGAACAGCTCGTGTTCTTGTTCTAGGCGTCTGAGTATTTTTTGTGATATTTTCGATAGTCTGATTTACGTTTGTACGTATACTTGCCATTTCAAAGTATGGGTCCTGAACAAACACTGAAATTCCTCATTAAGGATTTCACATATTTCCTCTTCCTTAGTATAAACGGTTTTATTGTCTTTGATGGTGTTAATTTGATCCCTACTTTTCGTCTTACTATTCATGTGGCTAGAGAGGAGCTTTGGTTGGCTTTCAAAGTCTAATTTCGCCTCCTTCTTGGTTTGGGTATACTCATTTCTTCCCGCTTTATAAGTTCCATACGCTGCCTGAGATCTATGTCTTCTGAACTTGCTCCAAAGGAATTGTTTGTTTTCTCTCATTTTCTTGCATTTATCATTGAACCACTTTTGGCCATTTCTTGCGTCCATTTTGAATCTTGATGTAATTTTTTATACTCCTTGGTTATAGACTTTATAGAAATTTTTAAGACTTCTGTAATTACCTCTCTTGAAATTTTACTTTCCTCTTCTTTCCTTACGATGATTTTTTCCTGTAGCAGACAGTATTTGAACTTAATTACTGCATGATCACTTTTTTCCCAGGGGAGGGCAGTACTCCATATCCTTAATGTCATCTTTATGTTTTGTAAATATTAGGTCAAACATGACGGTCTATCTAGCCCTCTTATCCTGGTGTGATCCGTTGCATAATTCATTTATGACTTCGAGTAATTTTGCATTCCACAAATCTGGCTGAGCTCTGGGGTCGAACTTTCCCTGTCAATTTTGCTAATTAAATCCTTTGTTACAATAATTTCTTTTGCATTAGTTTCCGAAAGTTGTAGCATTTCTTCCAGGCTCTTTAATGTTTCTTGAATAAGTTTTTAGTAATTTTCTTGTGACCAGATCGATGTATGAGGTGGCATGTACACTGTGGTTATTATATTTACTCCGTTTGTTTCTTCTTCAATTGCCTTTAGTTCTACTATGGAATCTTGGTGAATCTCTATCTCCTTTATAATAATTCCTTTCCTTGTTAATATTGCTACCCCTCCCCCCACCCTCCCAATCTATTCTCCAAATATTATAGTCTCTGAGACCTAATGTTACA
>NC_051403.1:31094305-31096805 GCF_015228065.2 Penaeus monodon
GACCTTTGCGTTATATTTACGATGTATCTTTATAACTAAAGAAATCTTTTATATCGTAGTCTCCGGGCTAGTACAGTGTCGGCCCCTCATCAGAAGGGTCGGTGGTTCGCGCCCCGCCCAGGCGCGAGAAGTTTCTAGAGCTTACTGCAGTTTCCGGGCACCACGATGTTAAAGGCTAAGCTAAGTCGAGTCAACACCAGATGACACACTTTGATCTAGTAGGCATAGTTCGTGTTCTCTTCATATGGATAGCCCAGGCGAGCTTAGGCTTCGCATATCTGACTTAGCCTTATCCTTGTTTATATATATATATATATATATATATATATATATATATATATGTATATATATATATATATATATATATATATATATATATATGAAAAGGGAAACAGCCACAGTAGAAAATGAAACTAAATCGTAACTTTTCGAACCCTTCACGAGTTCCTCTTCAGACGAATAAACCGAAATGGATGATTTCGGTTTATCCGTCTGAAGAGGAACTCGTGAAGAGTTCGAAACGTTACGATTTAGTTTCATTTTCTACTGTGGCTGTTTCCCATTTCATCTTTGTGTACATGTTACTGTGTTTGTGTTTGTGTTTATATATATGTGTGTGTGTGTGTGTGTCATATATATATATATATATATATATATATATATAAATATATATAAAGCGGATGCAGCATGGTTCCAGTGATTCGTCTCGCAGTAAATTCACCGATCCTGACACTTATAGTTCTTGGCAGTCGGTGGTGATAAGCTGTCACTGATGCTCGAAAAGGTTTCCTCACCGAGACGTCTTTAAGGATTTTATCCGTGATTTGAGATCTCATTTCCATATAATCAATGTGTGGAATTCATGTCGAACAAACTGCAAGTAGAACAATGAAGGGAAGTTTTAGAAAACACACGAATATGCCATACAATCAACTATATACAGTACGCCCCAATTAAACAAATTATTATGTAAAACACCAGGTCGGAATAAAACACGGGATAAACATGATAATTACACATTTGTCTATTTGGTGAGAAGGCTACACTGCAAGTGCCTTATATATATCTATAGATAGATACTGAGCGTACCTATCTGAATCACCATGACGCAGACATTTAATGCATTGTTTTCTTTATGAGCGCTGACTTTGATAAGGGGCTAGCTTTTTATGAGATGGTGTTTTTTCTGTGGTATCATGCAAACTTTTTGGTTGACTATTGATATTTCATCTAAATTATAAGGTATAATATGCAGTAGTAACAGCGGCATTCGTGTACCATCTGTTGTACTTGCTATGAATACCTCAACAATACTGTGGATATCTATATAGATGACATTTGTGATAATGTTGTCGTTCTATTTTTGTTGCCACTGTAGTGAAATTTTAAATTGAGTTCTCGAAAAAATATCGACAACCAGATTTATCGTGGACACGCCGTATTGATCTTTTTACTGTGCATGTGTTGCCTCAAGCTTTATTAAATTGTCTTGGAAGAACGTTCCATTTGTTCAAGGTAGCGGTTAGGCATTTTATTTAGTGATGAATGTTTCAACATATTAAGGAAATGTATTTTATAATTGAGATAAAGAGATCCTGTAATTATGGCGAAAGGGAAGAAATGGTTGGGCACAGGGGAGTCGGGCCACTAAAATCTTGACCCATAAATGAAATTTTGAGTTTTAGAGTGAATTAAACTCATCGAACAGATTTATATCCCCCCCCTCCTTTCCAAAGTAGTTGAAACCGTCAATGAAAGGAGAGACGAAGGATGAGCTCGAGAGAGAGTCGAGTTTTACAATACTGTACTATATGAATTAATGGCACAGAGCTTCGTGCTTATACATTTATCTTTTTAGAATTGCAAGTTTAAACTATGCAATTCATATTATGAAGGATAATGATTACATATTTTCGTTATTTTCTATATAGGACTTTAATTGACATAATGACATATATGGTGCAATAGTAAATAAGGCCTCGTTTTTCATGTCTACCATCTTGCTACATAATAACGTACAAGGATCCAAAATGTTTTATATAATAATAAAAAGAAAACTTGCTCGTTGTCGTGGGGGGTTCAGGAGACGGAGACTGGGGCCCATGTCGGGATCACGACTGCCTTGGACCACCGCCCTCGCTTCAACAAATTTTGCTTTCCCCCCCTTCCTTTCCCTTCTCTTCTTCATCCCCCTTTTCTGTCCACTATCCTAATCGTTAACTAATTTTTTACTATATGAGCTTTGATGTGTAGCACATTTATTTGTTTTAACCATTATTGAATGGAGAGAGAGAGAGAGAGAGAGAGAGAGAGAGAGGGGGGGGGGGGGTTGTGCGTATTTGTCATTTTTCTGCGGAAACTTGTGCTGTCTTAATTCCTTTCCGCAAAATCTCAAGAAACTCCTGCTGAAAAGCATAGTTTCTTTCGGAGTCCATTTCCATTTGCTTTTGTATACCTTTCAAAATTCCTAGTTGTTGTTCCTGCAGTTCGAGACGTCGCT
>NC_051403.1:31109305-31116805 GCF_015228065.2 Penaeus monodon
CTCCTCCCTCCCTCCCTCCTCCTCCCTCCCTCCCTCCCTCCCTCCTCCCTCTCCCTCTCCTCTCGCTCTCTCTCTCTCTCTCCTTGGCTCTCTCTGCTCTCTCTCGGCTCTCTTCTCTCTCTCTCTCTCTGGCTCTCTCTCTCTGGCTCTCTCTCTCTTCTCTCTCTCTCTCTCTCTCTCTCTCCTCTCTCTCCTCTCTCTCTCTCTCTCTCTCTCCCCTTCTCTCTCTCTCTCTCTCTCTCTCTCCCCTCTCTCTCTCTCTCTCTCTCTCTCTCTCTCTCTCTCTCTCTTCTCTTCTCTCTTCTCTCTCTCTCTCTCTCTCTCTCTCTTCTCTCCTCTCTCTCTCTCTCTCTCTCTCTCTCTCTCTCTCTCTCTCTCTCTCTCCTCTCTCTCTCTCTCTCTCTCTCTCTCTCTCTCTCTCTCTCTCTCTCTCTCTCTCTCTCTCTCTCTCTCTCTCTCTTTTTTGTAGCAGCCATGACCTGCAATCTGCTCAACTCAGCTCCACATACTTACTTCCCAAGGTGGGTCATGGGACCACAAGTTCCCCTTGTTCCCTGTTCTCTTACAGCTCCCGCATACTAAAGCTGCGAGATCCAGAACCAAGATCACCAACTCCCGATCCTCCAGCTGCACCACAGCAAACAACAGTCAGATTTAATGCCCCTAATGCTACAATTACCATTTCTCTTTTTATATCCCTAAATGCAAGTAGAAAGCTTTAAATACAACTTGATTTGTGATAAAGAATCTTCTAGTAAATATTATTTACGCTTTCAGAGTATTGAAGTCACTTCTCCCCCGGGTACTGTAATTGGAAGCATCCATCAGGAATGGAGTATACTGGCACCGAAATTCACTGTCAGGAATGCATCGGATGATGTCATTTTGAGAATTGAAGGTCCTTTTTGTACTTACAGTATATGCGGGGATGTGGAATTCCAAGTAAGTGAATTACTTATCCAAAACTTAATACAACAAGATTCATCCATCGTTGTGTGAGAGATAATAGTGAAAGTAACAATTTGTTGTAGAAAATATGTATATACCTCTCATTTAGTATTTTACTCTTACTAATATATATCTGATAAACCAATGAATTATCATGTAAAATTAAAATGTATTTGTAGAAATTAGATATTAATGGTAATAATATTGATTAAGATATTGATTGTAATACTAAAAAAAAATATTTTAATAAGGAAATGTTGATATTGATATAAATAATATTTATAGGGATATGATTGTAATTAGATAATGACATTTATGATAATGATAGTATTGATTTACTGATGAAGAGAATAATGGTACTGATTAATATAAATGAAGATCATAATGAAAATAAAGTACAGGTCAACAGGTAGTTTTCTGGCACATATTTCCCAGAGGTATATCAAATTTCCTAGTTAACCACACTGACCTGTCACTACTATTCTATGGTGATGTCTGCTGCATCTGCTGTTTCTGGGTACTTTCAAATATTGATAATAGTATTGCCATATTCCATATTTTGTGCATTAGGCACAGAAAAAAGAGCCAGATGGTGTGATATTTTGTGCATTAGGCACAGAAAAAAGAGCCAGATGGTGTGAAAACTCAGGGCCCATATTTGGCCATGCCTTGGCAATGCACCTCTGACATAACTGCTTGCCACAGTTTTTCAACAGTACTGATTATCATGTCCTCGTAAGAATCCATCAGTTATCCAGTAAAATTGGTTTTCCATCACCCTTCAGATCCCAATGATGGTGGGAAATTGATTGTCAATCTACAGTAATAATAATAATGATGTGGATTAATGTAGTGATACAGAGATAGGGTAATTTCATATAAGATAAAACTTATGGGCTATTTTTATTTCAGGTGCTCTCTCCTGATGGTTCAACTCAGGTTGGCAAAATCAGCAAGCAGTGGACAGGCCTTGCCAAGGAAGCCTTCACTGATGCTGATAATTTTGGAATTACGTTCCCCATAGACCTTGATGTGAAAATGAAGGCTACCTTGCTTGGGGCTGTGTTCCTCATTGTAAGTATAAGATGGGAAAAAGTATGATTTTCTAATTAATCAGAAATTAATGACATGATACTTTTATATATTTTGGTTAGAAAGTGCCTGTATTCATCATTTAGCTTGAAATATTATTTCTGGAACGTATAGATTAATAAATGAGGTTCACAGAAGGAAATCTTAGTATTAACTAACAAGCATTTTCAGGATGCTATTTATTTTGAGAAGTGGGACACAGACTGAGCCTGTACAAAAAGGGTAAAAATAACCAAACATGAAGTATTGCTATACATTTAGAAAATAAGGGCAGATTGGTCTTATTTTATGCTTATATTCACTTGAACAGGTAGCTAAGAAGAAATATCTTACATTATTTAAATGTAAATGCTTCATAGCTGTGGGGGTAAACAGTATTACATGCTCCTTCTTACTTTGCATGTTTATTATTGGTGTATATTATTTGCAGTATCTTTAGTAAATCCTCTGAGCATCCAAAGAACAGTACAGATGAATATGAATGGGGTTACCATGAGTGACTAAATGATTAGCTCTATTAGCTGTGTCAGAACAAAGTTCAAACTAGTGTGTGAGTTTGTGTGAGAAACCAAAGCAGAAGTAAATGTGAATGAGTAAATTGTGTAAAGTAAGGCTCCTGAGACCCAAAGATGGAAAAAGGCTGAATGTAAGACAAAATGAGGAGGTATATTAGTCTAGAGAGTTAAGCACGATGAGAGAGGCAGGGAAGGTTCTGGGTTGAATTAAAAGAAGAATCCTATTGGAAAACAGTCATAGTGAGAGTTGTCTAGTAAAGCTGAATATGGTGTGTTGAGATAATTTTGGGCTTGTGGAGAAAATGGAGGAGATAATGGAGGTCAGTTGGCCTGTGGTATGTAAGTGGAGTAGGGCTAGAAGAGGTCTAGAGATGTAAAAAACATGTAGAAAGATTGTGAATAGATAATTGAGGTTGTGACCAATATACTTTCCAATCTTTGTTTGATTAGAAGGATGTTGGAGGGTGGTGTACAGGTTTGTGATAGAGCTAGGGTAAACCAGCATATACCATCAGGCCTTGCTGATGAAGGACTACATGCAAAGGGATCATTTGAGCTGGTTCAACAGAGCACCCTAATTATTGTCCTTCAATCCTATCATTGCTGAGAGGAATGTTTGTAACCATGTAGGGTTTGAGGAAGAAGTAACTGAAGCTTTCTTGTATGGGTCACCCTCTGATAATGGGAACACCCAAAGTATATAGAAGCATATATGTAGAATTTCAGTACTGCACATTATGATATATTAGACCAATGGAAGTACATAATTGATATTCATGATCTTCAACTTCCATATTCATATGAAATATTAAAGAAGGAATTATGAATCTAAGGTATAATATGTATTTTCTCAGTTGTTAATTTTCATTTCTTAATTACTAGATAAATAATATTTCATTTAAAGATTTGATGAAGATTTAATCCCAATGCTATTGGGAACATGGGATGTTCACTATAGCATTGTTTTGTAAAATGCATTTACACATATATGGCTCCACAAGTGCACTCATGACACATTTTCTGCTTCCCTTGCTTCTGGATGATGTAACCATCACATCTTGAAAAAAAATTGGCTTAAAGGGCAGGTGACATGAACATGACATCATGGGAAAATCTGGCTTTTGGCCAGGTGACATGAACTTGCCGTTGTAAAAGCCAGGGTAAAGGGAAAGTGCACAAACCTCTTGGAGGGTGATTAGACTCATTTGGCATTTAAACAGAGGCTTTTGCATTATTCCCATCAATAAACAAGTGTAGAATGTAATGTTAATGAGCATGACTGGAAGAGCACCATCTCTATGGAGGACACCATTTTCATGCTCATCATCCTATTTCTGGCCTCCTAACCTGTGACACAGGTTGTCTTACAGATAATTTAATATTACAAGAAAAAAAATTAAATTATGAAAATAACAAAATGTTAATTATTTTTATTTATCTTGCTCTGAGTTATAGACTACCTAGAGAGTTGACATGGAGTCTGTTCAACAGTCTATTTACCATCTGGATAATGCAAATCAAATGATATTTGTCATTTGATCTGCATTATCCAGATGGACATTGGAAAATGGCAAAAAAGCTAAAAAGGCTTATGTATAAAAAGAAAAGATAACATTGGAAAGAGGGGGCATAGAGTCTTGTCACTGCACACGAGTGTTTGCATGTGCCTGGCCTACAAGCTGCACACTGATCAGAGCAACCACTCATACAAGTCGAATGCCAGGATTTTGGCATGGAGTCTGTTCAACAGTCTATTGTGATTGCTGTGAAGCAACCAGATCCAAAAGTTTAACATCTATGTTGCTATATTGACTTTATAATTATTACAGTGATATTAACAATACTAATGTGGAAATCAAAAGGGATATTTCAAAAATTCAAGAAAAAAGATTAATGGGTGATATAGGTAGGATTGTGTGCTGTGTGGTGAAGCAGTAGCAATCTCGCCAAGCAATCTTGCTGACCTGCATTCAAATCCCTCGCCACCAGTGGATGGTAACCATGGTCATTCCTTGCACACGGGATAATTTAGAAGCCAAATGAAACAGACAGTATGTCACACCAAGAATATCCATTGTAACAAATGGAATCAAACTAAACCTTTAAACCTTAAGTAATTGATTCCTTGGTGACTAAGCACTTGTGGAGCCATCCACGTGTAATTACAATTAATTCACTAAACTCGCAGCAGTTATGGCATGTACATACATGCTACTCCTTGGCAATATTTGATTAACTAACTTTAAAGTGTATAGAATCATCAATATTTTAGCTTTAGTGTGTGTGCAAGTGTTCTTGCATTGTGGGGCTGCATCTGTATCTTTATGCATTTGTTCATTAGAATTTATGTGCATATAAACCAAAATTATATTTTATCTTTAGACGATCATCCTTTATTTAAAGAATGTACTTTGCAGGTTTTCACTTTTTTTTAGGATCCATACCAGTATTATTTATGTTTTATACTTATTTTTGGTAGTGTCTGTACTGGAAGCATATACAGTAAATTTATGTATTATACATTTTCTGTACTGGCTTACATTAGCATTTTGGCCAATAATTCTAGATGATACATTAATCATATAGATCATAAAAAGACACTTTTGTGTAAAGATTCTGATTCAGAATGGACTGTAATTGCATAAAGACTGTAGATATTGTCATTTTAGAGTAGCTGAGATGCATCTGAATTGATCTGAAATATTTTTTTTAGAATTAAATACCTGAAAATAAAGCATTTTTTTATATATTTTTAAAATGAGAAAGAACTAACAATTTCTTTATCATATATTTATTTCAGGACTTCATGTTCTTCGAGAAGAAAGGCAACAAAGAAAATGATTCAGTTGGAATGCTTTAAGCTGGACCAGTGGAGGATACTGGGTGATATCAGTGTACTTAACATTATTTTCATAACAAAAATGTCCAGTTTTTAGATAATTATTTGATTTAATAAAAAAAAAAACAACAGAAGTCAAGAGAAACAGAAACTATTAAAGACTGAATGTCAGGTATATTCTTAGTAATATTAAATAGATGATAAATAATATATGAGCATTTTTTGTTTATGGAGAGTGTTATGTTAAAAGACAACTATAAGTAGACAGAATTTGTATATAGTCAAGTATTTTTTGCTATCAATGTAAATTTGATTTATCATTTATTTTTTATTCTCCTCCTAATGTTTATACATTGTCCCTTATGATCAGTTCTGCAAACTGTATCCAGTGTAATCTAATATATATGTTCTTCTAATATCTTGATGTAGAAAAATAGTGTGGATAAAAAGGATCAATTAAAAAATGAGACATCAGTTTTCCAAATCCTCTTGAAGGTAACATCCAGACAGAATTCAAAATGTGCTAGTGTTTTGCCATTATTATGTCTATATTTGTACAGTGTCTTGTTATTCTATTGGAGCATTAATAATGGACTAATTATAAGGGAATTGAGTCTACCATTGCCCAGGGTTAAATGCATAAGAAAAACCTTATGTTAGAAGTAAGTATTCAGTATTCAGTCTTATTTTTCTGTAAAACATTTTTCTTAAATACTTATTGAAAGTGTTATTATGTTAGTTGGGGCTGTTTAAGAATTCGTTCTCTTTTAACCCGTTAGTGCAGGGTGCATGCACTGCAGATTGTTTTGTCTAACACAAATGGCTCCACAAGTGCTTAGGCACCAAGGAGTCACTTACTAGGCCTTCCGTTTCCTTGAATTTTTTGGGAAAGTTTCTTCATCTATTACTGTTTTTTATAATTTTTAATCATTTTCAATGTTGTAACTGTAACTATTAATATCATTAAGACATTTTTGACAATGATAGTAAAGAGACTAGGACAGAAATAAGATTAGATGACTATTATTTCCCAAAATGTAAGGAAGGAGTAAACAAGTGAGATCAGGTTGGGCTAGCTTTTTACTCCTAGGTGACTGAGCACTTCTAGAGTCATCTGTGGAAAATAAAGTTTACAAAAGAAATCAAAGTAGATGTGGCATGTGCATATGCACTTTGGTTATCAACAGGTAATATTAAGTGCTGTTCCTGTACAACTGACCTCAAAAACAACTGATCATTGGAAGGGATGCTTGTTGTTCTTAATTTTAAGTGTCAGTGTCATTTAAAACAAGGGCCATCACTACAGGAGAACCAGAGTGCTGTAATCCCTTTTTCAGTGGTCCCCCATCCTTGATTTTTTTACCAAATGTCTGATCTCTCAATGGAGAGAGCATATAATTAATTTCTATATTCAAAGTACAGTCAGAGCTGCATACATGAGAACACAGATTTTCTTAAGTTCACAAGTATGTGGACTGATTTTTTGTTTGTAATGAAATACAATAATTTAATTTTAAGCTTGTAAGATCTTTTAGTTGTTTTTATTCCTTGAATAAATTTAGTTGATAGTAAAAGGTATCCCAAGAACAAATATATTTGCATCAGAAACTATTTATTATATATTTATCACCCGTTTCCTTTTTCTTATTTTCTAATAGATGTCTGTATTACTGACATGTTGTTCTGAAATAACACACTCATGATGGTTTATGAAATATTTTATGCATGAACATCTTATTGTACACTTAACCCTTCCACCAGGACATGTTACTTGATGTCCTAAGAGATGTCATATAATATCTTTACATTTTGATTACTTATTGTGTAACTGTGTGACTGAGGCAGCAACTATACAAACTATATATTAAAAGAGCCAGAGATGCCGCATGTCACTAGCTGGTCATTCAAATGTTTTATCTACACATAAATACACCGTAATTAAATTAATTCATGTGAAATGTGAATATTTCATTTAAATTATGTTACTACCATGCATATAAAATCAACAACAAAGAAAGTAAATGTTATGAAGAAACAATAGAATTATAATGAAGACGACTATTGTTTACATTTCATGGTCATATATCAGAAAGTTTGATACTCATT
>NC_051403.1:31121805-31136373 GCF_015228065.2 Penaeus monodon
GGGAGCTTGGACAACCTTTGAAAAGAACTGAGCTGCCATTAGATCAATTCGTAATTCCAGGGGGAGAGGGTTTACCTCCATGAGGAAGTTGAGGGCCTTCGTCCACCTTGGGGCACCCAGAATGATTCTTGCAGCTTCATTTTGAACTGTCTCCAATTTTTCTCTTAATTTCGGCCTTGCAGCAATTAGGGAGACAGAAGCATAGTCCACAATGGGACGGATGGCATGTACGTAGAATGATCTTAGTACTTTATGTCTAGTTCCTATGTGTCATTGCTCTCATGACAGACAGTCTTGCTTTGGTTCGGTAAACCAAGTACAGGACCTCCTATTTAAAGGAGAGGGTCCGATCAGTTATTGCCCCAAGGTATTGGAAGACCTGGATCCATTCTAATCCATTCCCTGGATTCTCAGACTTGTGCCTTGAACATTTAGTCTCAGAGCCATGGCTTTGAATTTGGCTGCAGAGATCTTTAGTCCTGTCTTATATCAAGAGGACTTGCTAATTCAAAAGCCTTCTCCAGGTCTAGGAATACTAGATTGTGCTTAAGAGCATGGCTATGCTGTCTGTTGTGCTCATGCCCCTTGTGAATCCATGGAGGTGTTCATGTGGGGGTCCCATTTTCCATTGGAGTCGGTCTCGGCCGTCTTGCCCAGACAGCTGAGGAGAGTGATGGGATGGTACTTCCCTGGCTCCTTTTTGGGATGGGAACTATGATGGCCCTCTTCCAGCTCATGGGTAGAGTGGAGGTTTCCCAGGACTTGTTGATGAGTTGCAGGAATCCAAGTTCACCTGCCAGCCCTAGATGGGAAATGATGGGGTATGAGATCCCATCAGAACCCAGGGCTGTGCAAGAACTGTTTTTATAGGTTTGTATTAGTTTCCTCAGAGAGAAGATAACATCATAGTTATGGCTGCCTTCTCTTTGATATGAGCAAGTCTGCCTTCAGTTCAGCTGGCAAATTGTTGCTGCTTGTTCTCGCAGAGAACTCCTACACCAGTCTGTTTGCTTCTGCTTGAGGGTCGTGGTGTGTGCACCTTGGGACTGAGTGGCTAGTAGCTCGCCTGACCTGTTGCCATAGCTCTGTAAAGGTGGTTCAGTGGTCAAAGAGACTCCCACAATTCCAACCACTTTTCCTGCCTGACTTTTATGGCAGTTTCCTTGGCATCCCTGACTGCTTCCCTTAGGAGGGCGAGGTTGTCAGGGTTTTTTTGCCTTCAGAAATGTTTTCTACACATGTTCACTCTGTGGTTGACTTCCTTAATCTCATCATTAAAGTACCAGACGTCTTTATAACTCCTGGACGATGGCCGAGTTTTAGGTATAGTCTGTGAGGCTGCTTGATTGATGGTACTGATAAGTCTGGCTTCAAGCACTTCCACGTTTTCACTCTGTGGGGGTTCATTGCTTCTAAGACAGTTGGCCAAGGCATTCTGAAAGGCTTGCCAGTTGGCCTTGTCTGTTTTCCATCTTGGATTTGCTTGTGGCATTTGGGCTGGGCCAGCATCCATGAGGGTAGTAACAATGCCATAGTGGTCACTTGTGACAGTCTCATCGCCATACCATCTAATTCTCTCCACCAGAGCCGCAGTAGCCAGGGTGAGGTCTAGGACCCCTCCTTTGACATGTGTTGGCTTTTGGCTGTTGAGAAGATTGATTTTGGGGGAAGTCTCAATCACATTGGCTATGTGATGCCTGCCGCATCCGGTGCCCTGCAGGGAGCCAAGATGGGGAGGTGTGCATTGAAGTCTCCCCCTATGATCACTCGGTCTTGTGCTGCAGTAGCACAGACCTGGCTGATGTCTAAGCTCCTACAGCCTGTATTGCTGTACGCATTGTACAGTTTTGAAAGGGCCCCCAGCCAGATGAATCTCAATGGCAAGAGATTCAGCATCCTCTCCACAGGGCGGTGCATCGGCCATTGCTGAGCAAGGGGTTGTTGCTGTGACCAGGGTTATCAAACCTCTTTTGCCAGCTATGCTTGGCAGCATGAAGACATGATACCCTGAGAAGCAAACAGTCCCCTCTATTAATGTGTCCTGGTGCATGACAATGTCAATGTTCCTTGATCGGACTATTGCGTGGAGGATGGCATTCTTTGTATTGAAGCCATAGATGTTCCATTGTAGTATGCTTAGATTGTGTGTCATGATGTTACTTGGTGATAATTACATCAGAGACGTCTTTATATTCGGCTTGAGAGTCGAAGTCTGACAACTCCATTGTGAAGTCCTCGCTGGTTGAGGGATCCTCATCTCTTGTCAGGCTAGCCTAGGGTCCACTGGAGGTGGAGAGCCTTTGGTAGCTCTGACTTTTGTGAGTTTGGCTTTTCTCACTTCAGGCTTTGTCTGCGTATCTTTTCTCTTTGCTGGCTTTACCTGAGTAAGGTCAGCTTGTTCTGACACTGGCTGCACAGATTCAGCCTGTTCTGGCTCTGCCTGTGAGGGTGTGGCCAGGGTTGGGGTGGGGAGGTGAGTCTCGTTCTGGGGTGAGGGAGGGGCTGCTTTGGCTCTGCTCAGCCTCCCTTTAAGACTGCAACAGTCTGGGTCACTGCCATCATGGCGACCGTGACTGCCTTCTCCGCCTCCTCACTGGACCTCCCCAAAGCTGTACTGCAGTGACTACAGCAGTCAACAGGAGAGTCATATCTTCCTCATCAAAGAGGAGATTATCGTCTCTTGGGTAGGCTTTTGCAATGTTCTTTGAAACTTTATTCCTGTGGTTCTTTTTCTGCATTTTAGAAATGGTGGGAAACTCTTTTTTATTGGAGATAACTGGTGTCGGCTGTGGAGGGGCTTCCTTCCTCTTAGCAGGTCGGGAAGTCTTTTCTGTTTTGTTCTGTCCCCAGACATGGGTGCCTGGGGGAGCAGGAACAAAGTCTGATCGCTATTTAGCAACCTCTTGTCGCCTGAGCGCCGCCTCTTTCCTGGCAGAGCAAGCTAGGCTCCAGGTGTGATAGCCCTTGGCACAGTTGAGACATTTGGCTCTTGTGTCCCTTTGGCCTTCCTTGTGGGCCATAAGGCACACCACATTTAGCTTAGCCTTGCCGCTAGCCTGATGGTGGCCGTATCTTTGGCACCTAAATCACCGAAGTGGCTCTGATACATATGTTCTTAGGCTGAAGGTGCGCCAGTTACCCAGATCAAGGGTAGTGATTGAGGCTCCTTTCAAGGTCACCAGGACTTGTGGGTGTGGGTGTGATGTGATCACATTCACATCATATAGTGAGAAACCAAGTAGCAGCATCTTGACTCTCCTATAGTCGGGATTCAGGGGCAAGAGGCAAACTTTCCTTCTATCATGAAGGTCCTTGATTTCCTGCAAGAAATTCAGCGTAGCTTGGTCTTTGGGCATGATAATCATGCCCTGGTCTCTCTGGCAACCCGGATTGACAACCAGATTTTTCGCTGCATCACCAATGCTCTTACTAGTTGGTAGGCATTGCCGAAGCCTTCAGGTTTAGAGGGAACCTTAAACCGTGGGAAATGCCTAGGGGATCCAGACTCACTCTCAGAGTCTGTCTCTGGCCTGGGTCGTTCGGACCACCCTTTCAGCTTACGTTCAGGGCTGCGGTCGTGGGAGCAGCAGCTGCTTCGGATGCTTGTGCTCCCATCTCGGTCAGGGAGGACATCTGAGGGTTACTCAAAAGTCTCCCTGATTTGGCTGCTGGCCTGGAGAAGCCAGCACGAGAGTCCATCTGCTGGACAATCTCATAGACAGACATGTTTTTGGCTGATATTGTGTCCATCTTAGCAGCAGGTCTCACAGAGTCAACCTGCGCTTTGGATCTTCTCTTGCCACTAGGAGCCATGTATGGCTTCAGAGTGACTGCCATAGTCTGGGCCTTGCATGGTTTGTCAACATTTAAATCTGTTTGTTGGGGGAGGGGGGGGGTTGACATGTTTGCCATAAAATAAGCAGTTATTTCATCCTCTCATGCCCCCACTTACCACCGAGTTCAACAAGGGGAAGCTGTATGTTAGAACTAATGTCTAACAGCTACAGGGGTGGTGAGAGGATATCCGCAGCCAATGGCCGTTGTAGAGCCACTCACGGGACAAGTGTGAGTGTGTTGGTATATATATATATATATATATATATATATATAGATATAGATATAGATATAGATATAGATATAGATATAGATATAGATACAGATATAGATATAGATATATATATAAATATATATATATATATATATATATATATATATATATATATATATATATGTATATATTATATATTATATATATCTATATATATATATATACACACATATATATACATAATTTATATATATATATATATTTATTTAAATATATGTATGGAACAACACACAAACACACACCACACAACACACACACACACACCCACACACACACACACACACACACACCAGCACACACACACACACACACACACACCACACCCCCCCACACACACAAAAAATAATAAAAATTTTTTTTTTTTTTTTAAAGATGCATGAGTTTACGCTCATATTCAATATGTACACAAGAATAAATTGATTTGTAAACAAAATAAAAATTTTCTTAAAATCTTTTAACCATAAAATACTTTCTTTAAAAAACATAAATCTTTGAAATACTTCCCTATCTCACTCCCAGGGAAAACACTTATGGAGGCCTGAATATGCCCAGGCAAAAGCTAAATTTTTAAAATAAAAACATAATGACTTTTGTTACTTGTGCAGGGCATGAATGTGTTACAGAAGGTAGGCTAAGAGAAAACCCGGTTTCGGTCTTTTTTCCAGGGCCCTTTTTAAAATATAAAAGTATTTTTACTCCATAACATATAGATTTTCAAGCTAAATATTTTGTGTAGGCATACGATCAGTGAAAATTTTACATGTTTTCCCATAGTACCCAAGTACGAAAGTTTTTTAAATATCACATTATGGTCTAGATGTAAATTATTATATTACAGACTAACCCCATAAAAAATGGAAATTAAACACACACACACACCACAACAACACCCCACCACAACACAACACCCCCAACCACACCACACACACCAACACACACAAAACCCACCACACATATTTTTGTTCCTGGGAGTTTGGACAACCTTTGAAAAGAATTGAGCTCCCATTAATAAATTCGTTTCCGGGGGGAGGGGTTTACCTCCTGAGGAAGTTGGGGGCCCTTTCGTCCCCTTGGGGCCCCAGAATGATTCTTGCAGTTTTTAAAACTGTCTCCAATTTTTCTTTTAATTTGGGCCTTGCAGAAATTGGGGAGACAGAAGATGTCCACAAGGGGAGGATGGCTGTACGTAGAATGATTTTAGTACTTTTTTCTATTTCCCTATGTTCTTGCCTCAGACAGACAGTTTTGTTTTGGTTCGGTAACCAAGTACGGACCATTTAAAGGAAGGGTCCGACATTATTGCCCCAAGGTTTTGGGAAGACCTGGATCCATTTTTAATCCATTCCCTGGATTTAGATTGTCCTTAAATTTTATCTCAAGCCATGGTTTTTGAATTTGGGCTTCAGAGATCTTTAGTCCTGTCTTTATAAAAGGGGACTTGCTAATTAAAAAGCCTTTCCAGGTCTAGGAATACTAATTGTGTTTAAGACATGGCTATGCGTCGTTTGTCACCCCCCTTGGGAAATCCAGGGAGGGTTATGTGGGGGCCCCCTTTTTTCCATGGGCCGGTCCGGCCGTCTTGCCCAACGGGAGGAGAGTGATGGGATGGTATTCCCTGGCTCCTTTGGTTTTTTGGGAGGGGAACTATGATGGCCCTCTTCCCACTCATGGGTAGAGTGGGGTTTCCCAGGACTTGTTGAGAGTTGCAGGAACCAAGTTCCCTGCCACCCTAGAGGGAAATGAGGGGTATGAATCCCATCGAACCCCAGGGCTGTGCAAAAACTTTTTTTTTATAGGTTTGTATTAGTTCCCGAGAAAAAGAAAAACTCATAGTTAGGGCTCCCTTTCTCTTAAAGAGCAAGTCTGCCTTCAGTTCAGCTGGCAATTGTTGCGTTTTTCCGCGAACCCTACACCAGTCTGTTTGCTTCGCTTGAGGGTCGGGTGTTGCCCTTTGGGATGAGTGGCTAGTACTCGCCTACCTGTTCCCATACTCGAAAAGGTGGTCAGTGGTCAAAGAGATCCCAAAATTCAACCATTTTTTCCTGCCTGATTTTTATGGCTTTTTCCCTTTGGCTCCCTGAGCTTCCCTTAGGGGCGGGTTGTCGGGGTTTTTTTTTTGCCTTAAAATGTTTTCTACACATTCACTCTGTGGTTGATTTCCTTAATCTCATCTTTAAAAGCCGCGTCTTTAAAAAATCCGGGGACTGGCCGGTTTTAGGTATATTTTATGCTGGTTTGATGGTACGAAATCTGCTTCAAGCACTTCCACTTTTTCACTCTGGGGGGGGGGGTTCTTGCTTCAAAACATTTGGGGCCAAGGGCTTCTAAAAGGTTTGCCAGTTGGCCTTGTCTGTTTTCCATCTTGGATTTGTTTGGGGCATTTGGGTGGGCCAGCATCCATGAGGGTAGAACATCCCTAGTGGTCATTGTGACAGTCTCATCGCCATACCATCAATTCTCTCCACCAGAGCCGCAGTAGCCAGGGGAGGTCTAACCCCCCCTTTTGGAATGGTTGGCTTTTGGCTTTGAAAAGTTTGTTTTGGGGGGAAGCCCAAATCACATTGGCTATGTATCCCTTTCCGCACCCGGGTGCCCTGCGGGGAGCCAAAGATGGGGAGGGTGCTTTGAAGTCTCCCCCTATGATCACTCGGTCTTGTGCTGCATACCAAAACCTGGCTGATGTCAAACTCCTACAGCCTTATGCGTCCATTGTACTTTTGAAAGGGCCCCCACCCAATAACCAAAGGGAAGAGATTCACATCCTCTCCACAGGGCGGTGAAAGGGCCCTTTCGAGAAAGGGGTTGTTGCTGTGACCCGGGGTTTCAAACCTTTTTGCCACTATGCTGGCAGATGAAACATATACCCTGGGAAAACAAAACAGTCCCCTCTATTAATGTGTCCTGGGGCATGACAATTTAATGTTCCCTTATCGGGCTATTGCGTGGAGGTGGCATTCTTTTTATTGAAGCCTAATGTTTCCATTGTAGTTGCTTAGTTTTGTTCAGAGTTACTTGGGGATAATTACATCAGGACGTCTTTATATTCGGGTTCGAGTCGAAATCTCAACTCCATTTTGAAATCCCGCGGTTGAGGGGTCCCCCATCTCTTTTCGGCTAGCCTAGGGGCCCCTGGGGGGGTGGAGGCCTTTTGGGAGCTCTGATTTTGTGAGTTTGGCTTTCCACTTTAGGCTTTTTCTGCGTATCTTTTTTCTTTTCTGGCTTTACCTGAGTAAGGTCAGCTTGTTCTGAACGGCTGCACAGATTCAGCCGTTCGGCTCTGCCTGTGAGGGTGGGGGCCAGGGTTGGGGGGGGGGGTGATCTCGTTCTGGGGTGAGGGAGGGGGTGCTTTTCTCTGCTAGCCTCCCTTTTGTGCAACATCTGGGGCCTGCCATATGGCGACCGTGATGCCCTTTTCCGCCTCCTCACTGGGCCCCCCAAAGCTTTTTAGCGTGATACAGCATCAACAGGAGAGTCATTCTTCCCCATCAAAGAGGAGATTATCGTCTCTTGGGTAGGCTTTTTTCAAGTTCTTTGAAACTTTTTTCCTGTGGGTTTTTTTTTCTGCATTTTAGAAATGGTGGGAAAAATCTTTTTATTTGGGGATACGGGTCGGTATGGAGGGGCTTCCTTCCTCTTGCAGGTCGGGAAGTCTTTTCGTTTTGTTCGTCCCCAGACAGGGTGCCTGGGGGGCAGGAAAAGTCTGATCGCTATTTTGCAAACCCCTTGCGCCTGAGCGCCGCCTCTTTTTCCCCCCCCCAGAGCAAGCTAGGCTCCAGGTGTTGATAGCCCTTGGCACAGTTGAACATTGGGTCTTGTGTCCCTTTTGGGCCCCCCTTTTGGGGCCATAAGGCACACCCATTTGCTTAGCCTTGCCCTAGCCCGATGGTGGCCGTACTTTGGGACCTAAAACACCGAATGGCCTGATAATATGTTCTTAGGCGAAGGTGCGCCAGTTCCCAGATCAAGGGTAAATGATTGAGGCTCCTTTTTAAGGTCACCAGGACTTTTTGGGGTGGGTGTGGGTGTGATCACTTCACATCTATAGTGAGAAACCAGTACAGCTCTTGGACTCTCCTATGTCGGGATTCAGGGGGAAGAGGCAACTTTCCTTTATCTGAAGGCCTTGATTTTCCCGCAAGAAAATTTCCCTAGCTTTGGGCTTGGGGATGTAATCAGCCCGGGGCTCCTTTTCAACCCGATTACAACCAGATTTTTTGCTGCATCACCAAAGCTCTTACAGTTGGTAGGGATTTCCGAAGCCTTCAGGGTTTTGAGGGAAACCCTTTAAACCGGGAATGCCTAGGGGATCCAGACTCCTCTCAATCCCGTCCCCTGGCCCGGGTCTTGGACCACCCCTTTTAGCTTACGTTCAGGGGTGCGGGCGTGGGGGCAGCACTCTTGGATGCTTGTGCCCCATCTCGGTCAGGGGGGACATCGGGGTTACTAAAAGTCTCCCTGTTTGGTGCTGGCCTGGGGGCCGCCGAGAGTCCATCTGCGGGCAAACCCTAGAAGACATGTTTTGGCTGATTTGTGTCCACTTGCGCAGGCTCACAATCAACCTGCGCTTTGGATCTTCCTTTTCCCTAGGAGCCAGTAGGGGTTTAGAGTGACTGCCTAGTCTGGGGCCCTTTCTGGTTTGTCAAAAATTTAAATCTTTTGTTGGGGGGGGGGGGGGGGTTGACATGTTTGCCATAAAAAAAGCGTTTTTCTCCTCTCATGCCCCACTTACCACGATTTTTAAAAAGGGGAAGCTGTATGTTAAACTAAAGTCTAACAGCTACGGGGGGGAGAGGATACCGAACCAAAGGCCCTTGTGACCCTCCGGGGGCAAGGTGAGTGTGTTGGTATATTATTATAATTTATAATATATATATACCAAAAACACTCACACTTTTCCCGTGAGTGGCTCTACAAAGGCCATTGGCTGCGGATATCCTCTCACCACCCCTGTAGCTGTTAGACATTAGTTCTAACATACAGCTTCCCCTTGTTGAACTCGGTGGTAAGTGGGGGCATGAGAGGATGAAATAACTGCTTATTTTATGGCAAACATGTCAACCCCCCCCCCTCCCCCAACAAACAGATTTAAATGTTTGACAAACCATGCAAGGCCCAGACTATGGCAGTCACTCTGAAGCCATACATGGCTCCTAGTGGCAAGAGAAGATCCAAAGCGCAGGTTGACTCTGTGAGACCTGCTGCTAAGATGGACACAATATCAGCCAAAAACATGTCTGTCTATGAGATTGTCCAGCAGATGGACTCTCGTGCTGGCTTCTCCAGGCCAGCAGCCAAATCAGGGAGACTTTTGAGTAACCCTCAGATGTCCTCCCTGACCGAGATGGGAGCACAAGCATCCGAAGCAGCTGCTGCTCCCACGACCGCAGCCCTGAACGTAAGCTGAAAGGGTGGTCCGAACGACCCAGGCCAGAGACAGACTCTGAGAGTGAGTCTGGATCCCCTAGGCATTTCCCACGGTTTAAGGTTCCCTCTAAACCTGAAGGCTTCGGCAATGCCTACCAACTAGTAAGAGCATTGGTGATGCAGCGAAAAATCTGGTTGTCAATCCGGGTTGCCAGAGAGACCAGGGCATGATTATCATGCCCAAAGACCAAGCTACGCTGAATTTCTTGCAGGAAATCAAGGACCTTCATGATAGAAGGAAAGTTTGCCTCTTGCCCCTGAATCCCGACTATAGGAGAGTCAAGATGCTGCTACTTGGTTTCTCACTATATGATGTGAATGTGATCACATCACACCCACACCCACAAGTCCTGGTGACCTTGAAAGGAGCCTCAATCACTACCCTTGATCTGGGTAACTGGCGCACCTTCAGCCTAAGAACATATGTATCAGAGCCACTTCGGTGATTTAGGTGCCAAAGATACGGCCACCATCAGGCTAGCGGCAAGGCTAAGCTAAATGTGGTGTGCCTTATGGCCCACAAGGAAGGCCAAAGGGACACAAGAGCCAAATGTCTCAACTGTGCCAAGGGCTATCACACCTGGAGCCTAGCTTGCTCTGCCAGGAAAGAGGCGGCGCTCAGGCGACAAGAGGTTGCTAAATAGCGATCAGACTTTGTTCCTGCTCCCCCAGGCACCCATGTCTGGGGACAGAACAAAACAGAAAAGACTTCCCGACCTGCTAAGAGGAAGGAAGCCCCTCCATAGCCGACACCAGTTATCTCCAATAAAAAAGAGTTTCCCACCATTTCTAAAATGCAGAAAAAGAACCACAGGAATAAAGGTTCAAAGAACATTGCAAAAGCCTCCCCAAGAGACGATAATCTCCTCTTTGATGAGGAAGATATGACTCTCCTGTTGACTGCTGTAGTCACTGCAGTACAGCTTTGGGGAGGTCCAGTGAGGAGGCGGAGAAGGCAGTCACGGTCGCCATGATGGCAGTGACCCAGACTGTTGCAGTCCTGAAAGGGAGGCTGAGCAGAGCCAAAGCAGCCCCTCCCTCACCCCAGAACGAGACTCACCTCCCCACCCCAACCCTGGCCACACCCTCACAGGCAGAGCCAGAACAGGCTGAATCTGTGCAGCCAGTGTCAGAACAAGCTGACCTTACTCAGGTAAAGCCAGCAAAGAGAAAAGATACGCAGACAAAGCCTGAAGTGAGAAAAGCCAAACTCACAAAAGTCAGAGCTACCAAAGGCTCTCCACCTCCCAGTGGACCCTAGGCTAGCCTGACAAGAGATGAGGATCCCTCAACCAGCGAGGACTTCACAATGGAGTTGTCAGACTTCGACTCTGAAGCCGAATATAAAGACGTCTCTGATGTAATTATCACCAAGTAACATCATGACACACAATCTAAGCATACTACAATGGAACATCTATGGCTTCAATACAAAGAATGCCATCCTCCACGCAATAGTCCGATCAAGGAACATTGACATTGTCATGCACCAGGACACATTAATAGAGGGGACTGTTTGCTTCTCAGGGTATCATGTCTTCATGCTGCCAAGCATAGCTGGCAAAAGAGGTTTGATAACCCTGGTCACAGCAACAACCCCTTGCTCAGCAATGGCCGATGCACCGCCCTGTGGAGAGGATGCTGAATCTCTTGCCATTGAGATTCATCTGGCTGGGGGCCCTTTCAAACTGTACAATGCGTACAGCAATACAGGCTGTAGGAGCTTAGACATCAGCCAGGTCTGTGCTACTGCAGCACAAGACCGAGTGATCATAGGGGTAGACTTCAATGCACACCTCCCCATCTTGGCTCCCTGCAGGGCACCGGATGCGGCAGGCATCACATAGCCAATGTGATTGAGACTTCCCCCAAAATCAATCTTCTCAACAGCCAAAAGCCAACACATGTCAAAGGAGGGGTCCTAGACCTCACCCTGGCTACTGCGGCTCTGGTGGAGAGAATTAGATGGTATGGCGATGAGACTGTCACAAGTGACCACTATGGCATTGTTACTACCCTCATGGATGCTGGCCCAGCCCAAATGCCACAAGCAAATCCAAGATGGAAAACAGACAAGGCCAACTGGCAAGCCTTTCAGAATGCCTTGGCCAACTGTCTTAGAAGCAATGAACCCCCACAGAGTGAAAACGTGGAAGTGCTTGAAGCCAGACTTATCAGTACCATCAATCAAGCAGCCTCACAGACTATACCTAAAACTCGGCCATCGTCCAGGAGTTATAAAGACGCCTGGTACTTTAATGATGAGATTAAGGAAGTCAACCACAGAGTGAACATGTGTAGAAAACATTTCTGAAGGCAAAAAACCCCTGACAACCTCGCCCTCCTAAGGGAAGCAGTCAGGGATGCCAAGGAAACTGCCATAAAAGTCAGGCAGGAAAAGTGGTTGGAATTGTGGGAGTCTCTTTGACCACTGAACCACCTTTACAGAGCTATGGCAACAGGTCAGGCGAGCTACTAGCCACTCAGTCCCAAGGTGCACACACCACGACCCTCAAGCAGAAGCAAACAGACTGGTGTAGGAGTTCTCTGCGAGAACAAGCAGCAACAATTTGCCAGCTGAACTGAAGGCAGACTTGCTCATATCAAAGAGAAGGCAGCCATAACTATGATGTTATCTTCTCTCTGAGGAAACTAATACAAACCTATAAAAACAGTTCTTGCACAGCCCTGGGTTCTGATGGGATCTCATACCCCATCATTTCCCATCTAGGGCTGGCAGGTGAACTTGGATTCCTGCAACTCATCAACAAGTCCTGGGAAACCTCCACTCTACCCATGAGCTGGAAGAGGGCCATCATAGTTCCCATCCCAAAACCAAAGGAGCCAGGGAAGTACCATCCCATCACTCTCCTCAGCTGTCTGGGCAAGACGGCCGAGACCGACTCCAATGGAAAATGGGACCTCCACATGAACACCTCCATGGATTCACAAGGGGCATGAGCACAACAGACAGCATAGCCATGCTCTTAAGCACAATCTAGTATTCCTAGACCTGGAGAAGGCTTTTGAATTAGCAAGTCCTCTTGATATAAGACAGGACTAAAGATCTCTGCAGCCAAATTCAAAGCCATGGCTCTGAGACTAAATGTTCAAGGCACAAGTCTGAGAATCCAGGGAATGGATTAGAATGGATCCAGGTCTTCCAATACCTTGGGGCAATAACTGATCGGACCCTCTCCTTTAAATAGGAGGTCCTGTACTTGGTTTACCGAACCAAAGCAAGACTGTCTGTCATGAGAGCAATGACACATAGGAACTAGACCTAAAGTACTAAGATCATTCTACGTACATGCCATCCGTCCCATTGTGGACTATGCTTCTGTCTCCCTAATTGCTGCAAGGCCGAAATTAAGAGAAAAATTGGAGACAGTTCAAAATGAAGCTGCAAGAATCATTCTGGGTGCCCCAAGGTGGACGAAGGCCCTCAACTTCCTCATGGAGGTAAACCCTCTCCCCCTGGAATTACGAATTGATCTAATGGCAGCTCAGTTCTTTTCAAAGGTTGTCCAAGCTCCCAGGAACACAAACATATGTGTGTGTGTGTGTGTGTGTGTGTGTGTGTGTGTGTGTGTGTGTTGTGTGTGTGTGTGTTGTGTTTTTGTGTGTGTGTGTGTGTGTGTGTTCAATTCCAATTATTATGGGGTTTATGTACTGTAATATAATATTTTCTACATCTATGACCATAATGTGATATTAAGAAATCTCTCTCAGTACTTGGGTACTATGGGAAAACATGTAAACTTTTCACTAGATCGTCATGCTCTAGAAACAAAATATTTAGCTTGAAAATCTATACTGTTATGGAGTAAAAATACTTTTATATTAAATAAGCCATGGCCAATAAGACCGAAACTCGGGTTTATCTCTCGTACGCCTACCTTCTGATTAACACATTTCATTGCCATGCACAAGTAACAATAGTCATTATTGTTTTATTATATCATTTATGCTTTAGCCTTGGGCATATTCAGGCCTCCATAAGTGTTCCATGGCGAGTGAGATACGGGAAGTATTTCAGACAGATTTATGTTTTGTTTAAAAAATGTATTTGAATGGTTAAAAGATTATTAAGGAAAATTTATATTATGTTCTACATAATCAATTCACTTCTTGTGTACTATAATTGAATATGAAGGCGTAAACTCATGCATCTTTTTAAATGTAATTAAAATCAATTAACAAAATGTGACATATTGGGAAAATATTTAAAGAAGTGTGACATCCGAAACCGATGTCGATAGACGAAGGAAAAGTTTGATGGGATGGCTTAGGTCCCGCGCATTTTCCACTGATTTCGGTAGTTCTAAATCGTTTTATTTTTTAATTTTGAGATGTTGATAAAACAGAAATTGTATTACTGCTATTTCCTATTGTATCATCATTAAAAAAGTGGTTTTATAATTTCATATAATTAAAAAATAAAAACAGATTCGTCAACTGAAGAAAGTTTCTTGGAATAGGGGTGGAGTCGAGCCTTTGGCAACAACGTAGAACATTGGCAAGATTTTTCTGTCGCGACCACCTGGGCAAGTGTCGCGAAAGAAATTTGCAACAGTTTCTAGTGGGCATTGGGAAAAAAAACCCTTTGAATGGAACGGAAAGGGGATTAAACTAGGAGATGAATACTTAAACAATCTAAGAATTGCAGATGATATTGCCTCTCTTCAGTGAATCTGCAAATGAAATGCAGCAACTAATAAACAACTGAATAGAGAAAAGTCTGAAGGGCGACTTAGGATGAACTAGAAAAAGACTAAGATCATGTTCAACAGAAGGTTCAATTTGAACAGATACATGTACAAGGCGAAGTGCTAGAGGTAGTGGACAAATATGTATACACCTAGGGGAACTCATACAGACAAAAACATCTAGCGAAGAGAAAATTATATGACGCATCAGTTTCTTGGCCTTTTTGGAAAAAACCGCTCTTGGGCAAAAAAAACAACAGTAAAAAATACTAAAAGAGGCTCCAGTGGCGGTTTAAGGTCGAAAAGACAAAAATCTTTTAAAAACAA
>NC_051403.1:31136473-31148844 GCF_015228065.2 Penaeus monodon
GTGCTTAAGGTGCTATCTGGTGCTGTGCTCATGCCCCTTGTGAACCCATGGAGGTGTTCATTTTCCATTGGAGTCGGTTAGTACCATTCTCTCGGCGTCATGCCCAGACAGCTGAGGAGAGAGATGGGGTAGTACTTCCCTGGCTCTTTGGTTTTGGATGGGAACTATGATAGCCCTCTTCCAACTCTGGGGTTGAGTGAAGTTTCCAGGACTTATGATGAGTTGCAGGAATGCAAGATCACCTGCCAGCCCTAGGTTTAAAATGAGGGGCTGTGCAAGAACCGTTTTTGTAGGTTATCTTATTCCCTCAGAGAGAAGATAACATCTGAGTTATCAGGTTCGGTGCCCTCTCTCTGATATGAGTAAGTCTGCTGGTTGTAGGCGTTGTTGGTTTGCCTTCAGTTCAGTGGCAGATTGTTGCTGCTTGTTCTCACAGAGAACTCGTGCACCAGTCTGTTTGCTTCTGACTTGAGGGTCGTGGTGTGTGCATCTTGGGTCTGAGCGGCTAGTAGCTCGCCTGACCCCTCTCTCTCTCTCTCTCTCTCTCTCTCTCTCTCTCTCCTCGTCTCTCTCTCTCTCTCTCTCTCTCTATATCTATATATATATATTATATATATATATATATATAAATATATATATATTCACACACACACAGTGGGCACACACACACACACACACACGCACACCACACACACACACACACACACACACACACACACACACACATATATACTATAATATATATATATATTATATATATATATATATATATTTATATATATATATATATATATAGTATATAATACATATAATAACACACACACACACACACACACACATATATATATATGTATACACACACACACACACACACATATATATATATATATGTATACACACACACACACACACATATATATATATATATATAATGTATGTATATTTATGTACATATATACATTATACATATAAATATTTATATATGTAAGTGACACGAGAGATGGACTTGGGTGGATCAAAGAAAGGGTTCTTAGCTTGCTGGTTTACTGTTGAGGGTAGATGTGATCCCACCTAGTCCTCCACCCGTGTCCCCGGGTGGAGGACGAGGTGGTGGAGCTGGACCCTGTGTGGCTTGGCCTGTCTGCCGTGTCTCTCCCTCTGCCTTACGGACGTGTCCTTTATGCGGCGGTTCCCTTCGAGGGCGGATGTTAATCCCTGTGCGAAAAGAGAAAGCCGGGCAACATCTGCGTCCTGCCCAAGGAGAAGGGCAGCTGCTTGGACGGGGGTGTGAAGTATATCTTCCGGTCTTGCTACGTATTGTTGACATCGCTCGGCCACGCGCAAGGCTCGTCCTCGAGCTGACTGTAACACTTGAAACGATGCAGGAGAGGTTCTGTTTGGTATCTACAGATGGTTCCTGGTGATCCGAGGGTTGCTAGGGTCGTCGCATGCCAGGGTAGCGGGTGTGGCAGAGGTTTCGCACTGAGGTGCAACATTCAGTAGCGAGGAGGGTCAATCGTCTTCAGAAAACTGAAATATAAGTGTACCAGGCCAGCAAAAGGGCTAAGGAGGGGATGACAATGTTTTTGTAATCCCCTCACTAAATTGCAAGAAAATGAGAGGTATAATAAGAACAATTTGTCACAAGAAGGGTAACGTGTCAAGTAAGGTATTAATTACTTAGCGAGTTCAATAAGGTACCATCATATTGAAGAGAGAAAAAATAATTGGATAAGAATTCCATATCTTTGAGTTAAATAGTCAAGTATATATGCTTCGAACACATAGGCAGCTGGCCCGAACTTAATTCTAATAGTGCGCATCTTGGCGCTTCAATCGTATGAGCGTAAGGGGTGCAGGCGGGGCGTAGGATTCCTTTGTTTAGGCCATGAGCCGGGCTTAAGATTAATAACAGTGATAATATAACAGTATGCGTCCTCGCGCTTCTCGGGTGCTTAAAATCGTATGAGCGTAATTCTCGATACCAACAGGCGCAGGGTTCCTTCGTTTTATGGCAATGAGCCGGGCTTAAAATTAACTTGCGGGTGATAATAAACTTGTGGTAAGCCTATATAAGATACGGTATCTGCAAAGCGTGCCATTATTACAACTGGAGGACACTACCAGCGTACTTATTCACCAACCTAAACTAAAGAAGCATAAATTCCAGCATTACTGAGGAAAAGGGTTCTAGCTTGCTGTTTTCGTTTGGAGGTAGATGTGAAACCCACCTCGTCCTCCACCCGTGTCCCCGGGTGGAGGACGAGGTGGTGGAGCTGGACTTTTGTGGCTTGGCCTGTCTGCCGTGTCTCTGCCTGCTTACGGATGTGTCCTTTTATAACGGCGGTTCCCTTCGAGGCGGATGTTTATCCCTGTCGAAAAGAGAAAGCCTGCACCAAGGAGAGGGCTAGCTGCTTGGGACAGGGGTGTGAAGGGGTATCTTTGGTTTTGCTATGTAATGTTGACATACACACACACAACACACATATATATATATATATATATATATATATATATATATATATATATATATATATATATATATATATATAAATATATATACACATATATGTATGTGTGTGTGTGTGCGTGTCTGGTGTGTGTATATGTGTGTGTGTGTTTATGTTTTAGTTTGAGATGTTGCGCATAGAACATGGGTGGGTGCTTCATGCACAAGGATGGGTGGTAGCCTAGATAGTGTTAAGTGCTTGCAGATGCCACTGGCTAGCCTAGGGCAAAAGAGGGAGCAGCTCTGCATAAGCCTCCCCTGCCAGTTCACAGCCTCTCTGTCATTGAGACTTCTGCAGTGCCTCCTCATGGCCACCCATGGATACTGGCCCCCTTGCGATCCCAGGCTAAACTGTGGCCCACCAGCATGTGGACATGCTCTGGCTTCATACCAACTCCTGCCCCCTAGCCACCCTGGGGTACTGGGGCGGCTCGGGGGAGGTAGGCCTTGCCAGCCCTCCTCCCCCTCAGATAACTCACTGGCAACACCATAAATATATGGATATGCTGGGGGGAGGGGTGCTGTCCTTCCTACCCATCAAGAGAGGCGGGCTGTAGGTCCCATTGGGAAGCAAATGTTGGGGCACAGGATGGGAACAAGAGTTACTTGTCCAGCTTGTCTCCCAGCAGGTGCCAATCCACCATGAGGCTTGTGGGGCAAAGCCCTAGGGAACCCCACAGGCGGATGGGGGGCTCACCCACTCTGCTCACCCGAGGCTTAACCTCAGGTGAGCCATCCAGGTAGGTGCTTGGAACATCTGGTCCTTGCAGCAGGATGAGCGGTTACCTCTGCTATTAAGGGAATTGGAGTGACTGGGAGTTGAGGTGGCTGCCCTCTCAGAGGTGAGAAGACCTGGCAGCGGCACAATCAGTATGGGTGGGTACACCTACTACTGGTCGGGCCGCAGTGATGATCACCAGCTCCAGGGTGTAGCCATAGCCATCTCCAGCCGACTTCAGGCCTTCAGTAGTTGAGGTGACACCGGTTGATGAGCATAGTATGGTATTGAGACTGAAGCATGCTTTTAGCTTCATGTCTTCATTGCCATATGTTTGCAAACTCGATGTGAAAGAGGCATTCTACCCCCAAGCTCTCATCTGCGGGAGACAATTGCACCGGCAAGATATTCGCTTGTTCTAGGCGGCTTCAACGCAGCATCCGGCTGTGATTGAGCTGGATGTCTGTCAGCCCCCATGGTTTGGAAGCTGATCTCAGCAGTGAGAACAGCATCCTTCTCTAGGACTTTGCTAGGTCCCAGAGAATGAGGATCTCTGGCTCCTAGTATTAGCGCTCCAACCCACATTGCTGGACATGGCAAAGGAGATCAACCACATTCTTGTTAGCATGTGATGGAGGATCCTCCAGAACTGTAGAGTTGACCGGAGTGCCAAGTTCTGTGGCACTGACCATAGATTGGTTGTGGCTACCCTACGGGTCCACTTCAAAATCCTCGTCCCTCCCGTTTGCCACTCTAAGGTGTTTCACTTGGACAGACTGAGGGAGGAGGTGTGTGCCCGTGGTTCTGATCGATTCACAGAACTTGATAACCTGACGGACCCAGTTACTCGAAGCAGTGCAAGAGTCTATGGTCATACGTCAGAGGGCAAGGCAGATTTCTCCCTGGAGACATTGGAGGCCACTGAAGTGTGCTGCATGGCTCAGCTGGAATGGCAATCGGTCTCGCATCACTCTTTGGGGCGGCCCCGGACGTGTTTGAAAGGGACAAAGAACAGTTACAAAATTTTTGTAGGGTTTGAAGGGCCATTTCAAATACTTTCGCCCCCCCAAGTGAGAACTTAACTCAAAGTTTGGATGAAGCTCAGCCAGGTAAAGAATCAAAAAACCATTTTTGGATTTTGTGCTGAGTGAGTTTTGGCATTGTCAGTAATCTGGTTGTTGGATCGGAATGAAATCCCTGGCTGGACCCACCCCCCAGTGAGGCTTCCCACCTAATAGGTTAGGAGGGTAAAGTGTGGGAAAAAGCTGCAACGCCCTCTGATAAAGGCAAAGTTTCCCCCACATTCTTCTGAAAGGTTCCCATCCAAAATTTTATCTTCAGAAAATTTTTCGTGGATTGTTGCGGGGCCAATAACCTCAAAGATGGCGTTTACTCGGTGCATTGGAAAAAATGGAATTTGAATAAACGACCAAATTGTTAAAATTTGAAGCCAAATCCAGTACGAAATTTAAAATTGGGGTGGGACCCAAATTTTCCCTTTTTATAGGCCCTTAGCCCAATTCCTTAAAAACCAAAAAAGATTCAATTTTTTAAAACAAAACACCCAAAAAAAAAAATTTAAATTTTTGAAAAATTTTTTCTTTTTAATATTTTTACAGGAGCAAGTAACCTAAGTAGCCATGAAAAAAATTTTTTATTTTGTTATATTTTTAAAAAATTAATACTTTTTTTGTAATCCCAAAATTTTTAAAAATTTTAAATTTTTAAAAATTTTTCAATTACCAAAAAATTTTTTTTTTTTTTCAAAAAGGGGGGCCCAAATTAAATTTTAATATATTTTATATATATAATAAATATATATTTTATTTTAATAATTTTTATTATAATATAATATATTTTATATATAATATATTAATTTATATTATATATATATTTTATATATATAATGACCTATTTAAAAGTTCGGGGCCAACGTCGGGCCATGGTAAGGTCAGCCTAGCCTTTCCCCTTTTAGGGGGTCGACCTGACATGTCACCCCCGCGCTCAGCATTCCCCAGCGAAGGCGTCATAGCGTGGGTTCACCCTTTTTCATGTGTGTGAGCCCAGTATTTTTGAAACAATTAGTTCACAGTAAAATTTTTTACATCTGGGGGCGGGGAGGTTTTTGTTTTTTTTGGGCTCAAAACAGAACACACCCTTCTGAAAAAAAAACCGCTTGACCTTTCCCGAAGTCATCCCATGTCTACAAAACCGGGGGGAGTACACTTTTGGCCCCCTTCACATATTTTTTCCCTTTTCTTCTCCCAAAATGTGTTAACCCATCGTTTTTTGGGTAAAATGCAAAGTGCACAAAGGGCTTTTCCACACTATTTCCTAGACCGATTACTGTGTGATCTGGATGTGGTAAACCAAAACATGAACATCGTTCGTTATTTTAAGTATTTAAATTAATTTCTCAATTATTAGGATTTATGTTGTTTCAACGAACAAATTTAACAGTTCGTGATTATTTATTACGAATATTTTTAAATTTTATCTCGTTCCTTCCCTTGGTGAACCATTCTATCAGCGCTAAAATTGAGTTGAACGCGTTTTTATTGAATTTTTTTTTTGATTATAGCAAGGGGCTCCCCCCAATCATAGTCACGGGATTGCCTGATATATCCCGGGTGCATAAATCACCTAATAAAACTCCGTTCCAACGTTACAGTAGGAAAGGGAAAAAAACCAAAAATTTTTTCATTCGATCGGCAATTTTTAAAGAGGGTGGACCCCAGTTACCCTTTATAATGTAGGACAGGTTTTTGCTAGAATCATTATTCTCTTATTAATCAACCCTTTCCCCCCCTCTTGAAACGCTTGCTGTTTTGGGTAATTCCCAAGCAAAAAGTATTTCGAGAAACCATAGGGAAATTTAGAGCCCATACAGAACCAAAAAAGAGGGTTATTTAAGATTTTCCCCGCTCGGTTTGCTTAATGTATGGATTTTTTGGGTATAGGGTCCCCCGTCGAGAAGTCTGACAGGCATAGCAGACGGTACCCCAGGAGTTCAGAATTTCTGACCCCAAAGATTTTGCTTTCTAAAAAACTTCAAATCTTTTTACGTCCCCATTTATTAATGGGACATCCGTTCATATCATTAAATGTTGAATTCCAGGTGGGAGTTGAAATAATTTTATATAGTACATTGTAATTTTCTCAGTTTGTAAAAAGGAACATCAGTTTGTGTTTGGATTATTCCTGTGTGAGGTCACTCCCATTTCAATCTCATCAGCCGCTGTCGCTCACACACCACCATCTTCACTCACTCATTACGCAGGGGCAAAAGAATTTAAACCTTTTATTAATAGGGTTTGCTGCGTTTTTAGAGCCGGGTAAAATCTAGACCTATCTCTTTTTCCGAATTTTTTCAGTCATGGCGCATGACTCGTAATGATTTTACAATTATGTCTTCCTGTGGACGCAATTTGTTCAAATAAATCCTGCGATTGCTGTTTTCGTTTGTTTTCTACTCTTAACTACAGAACGGTTGGTAGTTAAGCAGGGCCATCAGATTTCACTGAGTTCCCTCTCCTATTTTTTTTTTTATCTTTTTGAAAAAAAACAAAAACAAAAAAAAAAAAGACAAAATAAAGTAAAAAAACCAAAAATTTAAAAAAGTGGCATTAAACCCCTTATTCTGTTGCCTTTTTTTTTTCTTTACTATTTTGGCCCCCACGGAGATCGGTTCCCCAACTATATAAACAGTTTGACCGACGATAACCCCACACGGAACCCAGGGGGGCCCCGTTGCAGAAAGGGCACCTTAGGTCGCCATACGCCTGCGGACCGGATATTTATCAGAGCAGGGGTTTAAACCGTCCCCATGATAATCCAGCAAGGACCGGAAAATCGCCAGGCAGGGACCCATCGCCCCCGGGTGCTGTGGATGGCTCGCCTACCCGGATGATGCAGATAAGTCAACTCCAGGAGCTTGTCAGGCAGGGTTTAGCTGCTCGGAGATGCCGCCCCCGCCGGACCCCGTAGATCCAAAAAAATATTTCGAGGAGTGAGGACAAGCTTAAAACCGAGAAGGACCTGGACGAGATTGTGAGGATGGTGGACAAAAGGGCACAGCCGAGTTAGCCGGCGAGGATACGAGGAAGTCTAGAGAATCTGAAGTCAAGTGGACCTGTGCAAAACTTTGGATGTGAGGACGTCGAGGACAGATAGATTACACCAAGGCCGGGAGAAGAGGCGACAGGGGAGCAGCCACGAAATAACCCCAGGACAAAGCACCAAGAATAAATGACCACCAATTTGGGGCACCCTTGGGGCAAATTAAGACGCCTCGAGGGCAGGCTGAGTAGGGGGCCGAGCAATGTACGATGTGCAGAGGGGGACCGGGGACCTCCCCTCGCTCCCCCCATATTCCTCCAGCTGCTTCGTCACTTCCGGAGCTGGGACGGTCATACTATACTAGGATGACCTAGTTAGAAAGTTCGGCCCAATGCCCGGGTGGAAGGTCGGCCACCCTTTCCCTTTCAGGCGGGTTCGTGATCCCCACCACCTTTTTAAACCATGGGACTTTGTTGTGTGCCCCCTTATTTTGGCTGTATTTTTATCAATAAAGATGAAGATCATAAACATAACTCCCCCTGTAAGCCATTGTAAAAGGGTTCTGTACCCATAAAACACACACACACACATATATATGTGGGTGTGTGCATTTTGTGGTGTGTGTGTTTGGTGGTTTTTAACATTATATAAATATACATATCATCATCATCAAAAATGGTATGTCATGTTGAGCAGCGGGACCTCTCCACCATCCTTCACCACTAAACCGATCTTGTGCTTTTCTTTCCATTTGTACCATCGACACCCCGCAAATATCTTGATGTTGTCGTCTTTTTTTTGGTTTTGCCTCTCCCCTGTTTTCCATCACCACCCGTCAGCAAGTTTTTCTAATACTTTTATTCTATCACGGGACCAAAAACTTTTTTTTCCTTTTGTTAAAGATGTCCAACAGCGGTTTTTCAATTTTTTTTTCCTCATCACTTCATCATTCGTTTTTTTTTTCTTCCATTAATTCGTAGTACCCGTCTTAACCCCCACATTTAAAAAACTTTTGACCTTTTTCTTTCTATCTCTTCAGCCCCCAAAAACACTGAACCATATAGCAAGGGGGAAAACTAATGATTCAAAACCCTCAGTTTGTCTTTAAGGTAATGTTTGGGTTTTCCCCCTGATGTTTTGAGAGCAACTGTGGCTTTTTTTGGAATGGTAATTCTTTTTATCTGGCAATTAAAAATTTATATCATCGGGATCTGTTTTTGATATTTGATCCCCAACATTACAGTTCCTTTAAAAATTCTCTAGAGCCCCTCTCATAGTTGCTCAGAATATATATTAAAAAGGTGCGGAACAAAAGCAACCTTGTGTACCCCTTGGTGCTTCGAACCATTCTTTTAAACCCCAAAAGTGGTTCTTACAGTTGTTGTTTTTGGTATACATGGTTTTTATTGTTGGATGAGGTTTGGAAAATTTATATCGTTCATTTATTCAGAAGAATACGTGATCAAGTATAAAAACTTCGAGTAATCTAAAAACACGGGTATGGGTCTTTCTGATGTTTTTCGTTTTTCTCTATGATAAATTTAGATTTAAAATTTGGGTTTCCCGGCCCTTTTTCCAGGGCAAAAACCCTGCTTTTGTCTGCAATTTTTTCTTTTAACTTCTTTTTATTTTTTCAGCAAAAATTTTCAAAAAAATTTTGCTGCTGTGACTTTTAAATGCAATTGCCCCTGTTATTTTTTGCATGGAGGCGTCACCTTTTTTAGGTAGGGGGTAAAGAGATTTTACCCAGTTTTTGGGCCTTTTTTTCATTCCAAATTTTTTTGTACAAAATTGTAAAAATACACATTTTCGCCAGCATTTTTATTAGTTTCTGTTTTTTTCTTTATTCCGGGGCTCTTTTATTTTTACTTCTTTTATGGCTTTTAAATTCGTCTAGCAGGGCGGTGGTTCATTTTTCGCTGTCATTTATCTAATTAATGTTGTTGTTAGATCTTTTTTTTTTTTTTTGTAAGTTGGGAAAAATATTGATTCCAACTATCTTTTACTTCTTTCCCTCACAAAAAAAGTCCATCTTTAGTTTTGATGGTTCCATTGTATTTAAATTTTCGTTGAGTTTCGTCCCTTGGTAGAGTTCTTTTTTTGTCTTATTTTAGAACATTTTCAATCCTGGGAAGGTTCATTTAAATATTTTTCCTTATCTCGCGCAATAATCTTTGAATTATTATTTTTTTTTTGTAAATTTCTTTTTCAAGGATTATTTATCCCCTTTTATTTAGGATTTCTGCTTCAAATTACTTAGTGTTTTTTCAATACAGCGCGCTCGGGAGTCTTTTCCTTCTTCCCAAAACTCATTTGGTGTTTTATCTTTTCACATGAGAGTACTTCAAATTTTTTTGACACTGTAAATTTTGTAATTTTTACAAGAGTTTTTTTAGTTCGAGCTTAGAGGTGGTGTTGGACCTCCCTCTTTTTTTGGGTTTTTTTAAAGCGATAGTAGTAGTTGGTGGCAAGTTCGTCGGGACCCGGGGCGTCTTGGCATTTTTTTATGCAACTTTTCCATTTTGGGTTTAGCACAATGTATCAATTTGGTTGGTGTTCTTTTGTCTGGGAAAACCACGTGACAAGTGCTTGGGGGGTGTTGAACAAAGTGTTTTGGGTATAACTAGATTATTTTTTGTACGAATTTAATAAAATCTTCACCTCTTCATTTTTATCTCCAAAGGGCCCAATTTTCCACAGGTGTCATTTTTAGATCATTTTTTCCACTTTGGGGCTGAGGTCTCCCTGATTTCTTTAATTCTGTTAGGTTTTTGGGCTAAAATTTTCTTGAGATTGTTATAAAATTTTCCATTTTCATCACTTGCAGGTTTGGTTTGGGGCGAAGCATTGTAAATACTAATGTTATGAGGTTTTTCTTATTTTGACTTTTAAAATGCGATCATTTATTGGGGTGTACCCAATTAGTCATTTGCAGTTTTTTTTCGGGGAAACATAGCAAACCCCAGGAGGAAAATCTCTGCCCCTTTGAAAAAAGCACACTGTAATACCCAGACAATTTTTTGGTGAAACCAGTAATCGAAAAACCCAAGGTGTTTTCACCGATTCCATGCTTTTCTGCCGACAGCTCACCACAACCCTGGATAGGGAGCTAATAGGGTCCCCCTGTTCAAAGGGGAACCCCCGGGGGCAGTTTATTTTCTTATCTAGGACAAAACACACCCAACACACCCCCCCACACACACCACCACCCACACAAAAAAAAAAACCCTATATAATTTTATATTATATTATAAAATATATATAATATATAATATATATAATTTTAAAATGCCGTGATGGCCAGTGGTTAGAGCACTGGGCTCCACCCTCATGGTCCCGGTTTTTCCCCCCAATTCTTTACGCGGGAGTCGTAAAATGCCCCCCGCTATTGGGTCGACCCGATCCACGGGGAAAAAGACATACCGCCTTGAGAAGTAAACGCGGGGGCGTAGGGGGAAATCGGGGCCCCCGTGGCACAGGTGTTAAGCGCGCCGAAAAGCGGTTTTATTAGGAAAAAGGGTCCTCAGCAAGGGTGAGACTGCCCAAAAATCCTTCCCCAAATAATGAATTTAGAGAGGCCCATTTCCCCCAGGGAAAAAATGGCGGAAGAAAAAAATTGGATTAAAAAAATACAACACACACCACCAACACCAAACACACCACCACACACACACACCACACAAAACCACAAATATATATAAAAATTATATATTATATAATATATATTATAAATATACGGTTGGTGTGTTGTGTGTGGTGTGTGGTGTGGTGTGGGGTTTTTGTGTGTGGTGTGTGGTGTGTGTGTTGTGTTAGGCACGTGAAAGTGTATGTTATGTTGGGGTTTATTGTGTGGGGGTGTGTTGAAATTTTGTGTGTGTGTGTTTTCCCCCCCCCCTTAAATTTTTTTTTTTTTTTTTTTTTTTGGGTGTGGTGTGTTGTGTGTGTGTGGTGTGTGTGTGTGTTTTGTGTGTGTGTGTTGTGTGGGTGTGTGTGTGTTGGGGCTGTGGTGGTGTTGTGGGCGTGGGAGTGGTGGGTTTTGTGGTGTGGGGTTGTGTGTGTGTGTGTGTGTGTGTGTGGGTGTGTGGTTTTGGTGTGGTGTGTGTAACATAAAATTTTATATTGTGTGGTGGTTGGTCTGCGTGCTATTTTGGTGTGTGTGGCGTTGCGTGGTGTAATGGTGGTGTGTGTGTTTGTTTGTTGGTGGGTGTGTATGTGTGCGTGTTGTTGTGTTGTGTGTGTATGTGTGTGTGTGGGGGTGTGTGTGTGTGTGTGTGGTGGTGTGTGTGTGTGGTGTGTGTGTGTGTGCATTTTTATGGGGTTTTTGTTGTGTGTGGTTATGTAATAATAAAATAATCGGTTTTTTGATTTTCTGCAGCCAAGGCTAAAAATATACATAAAAAACAGAAAGAGAAAACTATATATACATAAAAATATAAACAAACATAACAAAAAAAGAAAAATAACAATCAAAAAACAAAAAAAAAGATAAAAAAAGCCAAGTACAAAATCAGGTAGCTAGGATTGGAAAGAAAATGGCAGGTTCGTTTTGAGTCGGAAAAGGGGTACTGTGGCCCGGGGGGGTGGTGGGGGGGTAGTTTTGGGGGGCCCTGATGGGGGCCAGTTTGTTGGGGGGCGGTAGGGGCCCGGGGAGGCGGGGGGCGGTCGGGGGGGAGCAGGTCACGGTGGGGGTGGATGGCCAGCAATTTTTGACCAAACGGCAGTGAGGTTGAGTGTGGTGGCGAGGGAGGGAGCTAGGGCACCAGGGGGCGGGCAACTGAGACAGGGCCCAGAATGTTTGGGGCCCTTTTTGCACCCCCCAAGTTGTAGCAGCTGGGTGGGGGTGAGGGGGGGACCAGGGGGGGGAGGGTGGTCAATTTTTGGCGGAGAATAGCCCCTAATATTCGAAGCTCCGGAGTGGAACGCCGGGGATTGAGGCGCGAACATGTGAAGCCTGTCGAGGGAACCTCCATGTTTGACGGCTGGCCCGGGGAGCTTTTTCGTCGATGGTGACGAAGACTTTTTTTTTTTTTTTATTTTTTATGTGTGGTGGTTTTTTTTTTTTTTATGTTTTTTTATGGGGTTTTA
>NC_051403.1:31148944-31158944 GCF_015228065.2 Penaeus monodon
CCTATAGTCTAAAAGACACTTTTGTGTAAAGATTCTGATTCAGATGGACGTAATTGCATAAAGACTGTAATATTGTCATTTTAGAGTAGCTTAGATGCATCAAAATTGATCCTGATTTTTTTTTTAGAATTAAAACCTGAAAATAAAGCATTTTTTTTATATATTTTTAAAATGAAAAAAGAACTAAAATTTCTTTATCATATATTTATTTCAGGACTTCATGTTCTTCGAGAAGAAAGGCAAAAAAGAAAATGATTCAGTTGGAATGCTTAAGCGGGAAACCAGTGGAGGATACTGGGTGATATCAGTGTACTTAACTATTTTTTCAAAACAAAATGTCCAGTTTTTAGATAATTATTTGATTTAATAAAAAAAAAACCAACAACGAATGTCAGGTATATTCTTAGTATTTAAATAGATGATAAATAATATATGAGCTTTTTTTTGTTTATGGAGAGTGTTATGTTAAAAGCAACTATAAGTAGACAGAATTTGTATATAGTCAGTATTTTTTGCTATCAATGTAAATTTGATTTATCATTTATTTTGTATTTTCCTCCTAATGTTTATCCCATTGTCCCTTATATCATTTTCTGCAAGCTGTACCCAGTGTAATCTAATATATATGTTCTTCTAATATCTTGATGTAGAAAAATAGTGTGGATATAAAGATCAATTAAAAAATGAGACATCAGTTTTCCAAATCCTTTTGAAGGGTAACATCCAGACAAAATTTCAAAATGTGCTAGTGTTTTGCCATTATTATGTCTATTTTGTACAGTGTCTTGTTATTCTATTGGAGCATTAATAATGGACTAATTAAAAGGGGAAATTGTCTACCATTGCCCAGGGTTAAATGCATAAGAAAAACCTTATGTTAGAAGTAAGTATTCAGTATTCGTCTTATTTTTCTGTAAAACATTTTTCTTAAATACTTATTGAAAGTGTTATTATGTTATTGGGGCTGTTTAAGAATTTGTTCTCTTTTAAACCCGTTAGTGCAGGGTGCATGCACTGCAGATTTGTTTTGTCTAAACACAAATGGCTCCACAAGGCTTGGGCACCAAGGAGTCATTTACTAGGGCCTTCCGTTTCCTTGAATTTTTGGGGAAAGTTTTTCATCTATTACTGTTTTTTATAATTTTTAATCATTTTTCAATGTTGAAACTGTAACTATTAATATCATTAAGACATTTTTGACAATGATAGTAAAGAGACTAGGACAAAAAATAAGATTAGATGACTATTATTTCCCAAAATTTGTAAAGAAGGAGTAAAAAGTGAGATCAGGTTGGGCTAGCTTTTTACTCCTAGGGGGACTGAGCACTTCTAGAGTATCTGTGGAAAATAAATTTTTACAAAAGAAATCAAAGTAGATGGGGCATGTGCATATGCACTTTGGTTATAAACGGGTAATATTAATTTGCTGTTCCTGTACAACGGGCCTAAAAAACAACTGATCATTGGAAGGGATGCTTGTGTTCTTAATTTTAAGTGTCAGTGTCATTTAAAACAAGGCCATCACTACAGGAGAACAGAGTGCTGTAATCCCTTTTCAGTGGTCCCCATCCTTGATTTTTACCAAATGTCTGATCTCTCAATGGGGAGAGCATATATTAATTTCTATATTCAAAGTACAGTCAGAGCTGCATACATGAGAACACAGATTTTCTTAAGTTCACAAGTATGTGGACTGATTTTTTGTTTGTAATGAAAAACAAAAATTTAATTTTAAGCTTGTAAGATCTTTTTTAGTTGTTTTTATTTCCCTTTAATAAATTTTGTTGATAGTAAAGGTATCCCAAGAACAAATTATTTGCATCAGAAAATATTTTTTATATATTTATCACCCGTTTCCTTTTTCTTATTTTTTTAATAGATGTCTGTTTTTAAATGACATGTTGTTCTGAATAACACACTCATGATGGTTTTTTGAATATTTTATGCATGAACATCTATTGTACACTTAACCCTTCCACCAGGACATGTTACTTGAAAGTCCTAAGAGATGTCATATAATATCTTTACATTTGATTACTTATTGTGTAACTGTGTGAACTGAGGCAGCAACTATACAAACTATATATTAAAAGAGCCAGAGATGCCGCATGTCACTAGCTGGTCATTCAATTTTTATCTACACATAAATACACCGAATTAAATTAATTCATGTGAAATGTGAATATTTCATTTTAAAATTTTGTTACTACCATGCTATAAAATCAACAACAAAGAAAGTAAATGTTATGAAGAACAATAGAATTATAATGAAGACGACTATTGTTTACATTTCATGGTCATATATCAGAAAGTTTGAAAACTCATTTACTTTGTTGTATTTTTTTTCCATACAATGGGATATGATTAGAGTTCTTTACAGTGGGGTAATCAAAATTGGGAGCCTAAGACCTTTTTGTATTTTTTTTTTTTTTTTTAATACAGCTTTATATTTCCTATTTATCATCTTTTTATTTCCCTTCTAAAACCTTAAAGGGTTTTTTGGGTGCCAGAACAACTGATAAAATTTTCTCACCGAATTTATAGCAGGGAAAAACAAATTATGCCAACTGTTACCCGCAAACCCTTTTCCCAAGGGGTTTGGGAAACCTATTTTTTTTGACTAATTTCTATTTTATTTGCATGCATAAATGAATAAAAGCCCTAATGTAATCTGTATGTGGAAAAAAAGTCTGGGGCTCCATCTGACCATTATTAGCAAACAGATACAGATTCATCTTTAAGGCATTGCTTGCTTAATTAAAAAAAGGAAATGGGTAAGCTTAGTCACCTCTATTGGGTTTCGAAAATTGCAGTTTTAGGTTCTGGGGGGGTATTATCCTTATGGCTACACAACCAACACTATATTTTTATTCAGGTAAATAGAAGGGAAATATTATTTGAGTTATTTAATAAATTATATTTTTAGTTTTTGGATGTAAATATAAAATTATATTAGAATCAATTTTTATGTGAAAAAACAGTTTTCTGTACTAAAATTACATAATCTACAAAAATCTACATTTTTTAGATTGAGTTAATTTCTTTGACATATTTTTATAGAAAATTCCGCTAGCGAAATTAGATCTCTACCCTTTTTTGTCTGCAGATTGAAAAATCCCCCCTCGGGTATGGAGTACTCAATAAGTACTTTATCTTTATATATATATAAAATAATATATTAAAATATATAAAATTATATATATATTATATTAATATAATTTTAAAATATATATAATTTATAAAATATATAATTTTAATTTTTTTTATTCAAATTATATATATATATATATATATATTATAATATATATATATTAAAAATTTTAAATTTTAAAATACAACATATATATGTCTTTTTAACATAGATCATTTACATAATACATATATTTTTACTTATATGTGTATAACATTGTAGACATACATATAAAGCTACAATACACAAACCACAACACACAAATTATTAATATATATATATATATATATATATATATATTATTATAATATTTAATTTTTATATTTAATAATTATATAATAATAAAATAATAAATATAAATAAATAATAATATATAAAATATTATAATATATATTATGTATGTAGTATATTGTGTATATAATGTAAATAATTTTGATATTTTTTTATGTTAATTTTATATTATGTAATATAATTTTAGTATATATATATATACATTATAATATACATATATATAATTTTTCAAAATTTTTATATAATATTATATATATATATATATATATATATATATATTGTTATTAAAATATCTAATAATTTTTTATATTATAAATATATTATATAATATAATATTTATATATATAATGTATTATATATATGTATTATTTATATATAGTATAATAATTTTAAAATTTTATATAATATATTAAAATAATAATATATAATATATAAAATATAAATTTTTTATGTATGTAAAATTTTATATATTATATATATATAATTATAAAATTATATATAATTTAATTTTTTTAAATTTTTTTAAATATATATATTAATAATAAATATTTTATATTATATGTGTGGTGTGTTAAAATATATGTATATATTATATAATATATATGTTTTTAACAATAATATTATAAAAATTAATATATTATAAAAAATATAAATATATATATTATATTATGTTTAAAAATATATTCTGTAACCATAAACATTAGAATACATATGTAGTCATAAAAGTACACATACATATTAAACCAAATTTTTAAAAATATTTTTAAATAATAAAAAAAATTAAAAAATATATATATAATTTAAAATATGTATATAAGTAAAATTATATATATTAAAATATATATATATATTATAAATTAGTATATATAATATAAAATTTTTATATAAAAATATATATAAATTTTTAATTTTAAATATATATAAAATTTTATAAATAAATAAAATATAATATTTAAATTGATGTGTATATACCAGGTTTTTTAAGGTATATTGATTTCTAATAATTTTTAACCACACACAAAACCCCACACCACACACACCACAACACACACCACACACACACACACACACACACACAACATCCACAACAAAACACACACACAACAACACACACAACACACCCACACACACAAAACAACACCACCACACACCACACACACACAACACAAAAACCACACCCAACACAAACACACCCTAATAAATATAATTTAAATAATTATAAATATATATATACTACATCAACATACATACATAAATACTACAATACATACAACAGCATATCACATAACAAACAAACACACACACACACACACCCCCACACACACACACACACACACACAACCCCACACACACACAAACACACACAACACACACACACAAAAAAAAAACACACAAACACACACAGGCACACACCACACACACACACATTTTTAAATATATATATATAATATATATATATATTAAATATATTTATATATATATAAAAAGTTGGTTTGTGGGGTGTTGTGGTGTGTGTGTTGTGGTGTTGTGGGTGTGTGTGTGTTTCTGTGTTTCTGTGTTTCTGTGTTTCTGGTTTCTGTGTATTGGGGTGTATTATATTATTATATTATATATTTTATATATTTTAAAAATATAATATATATATTATATATAATAAAGTATATATATATATAATATATAATATAATATAATATATATATTAATATATTATATATATTATATATATATATTGTATTATGTGTGTGTGTGGTGTGTTTTTTTGGTGTGTGTGTGGGTGTGTGTGTGGTGGTGTGTGTGGTGGTGTTGGTGTTGCTATAAACTTTTTATGTATGTATTATAAATATTTGTATATATATATTTATATTTAATATATATTTATATATGAAAAAAATTTATCATGGGTCCCTTTATTATATATATATATATAAATTTTAATTATATATTTTTAATTAATTATATATATATTATAAAATTTTATAATTATATATTTAAAATATATATTTATATTATATATATATATTATATATATTATATGGATTTATTTAAAAATTATATATAAATTTTTATTTATATATATATATATACAAAAATATATATATAAACATTTTCACACACACACACACACACACACACACACACCACACACACACACACACACACACACACACACACCACACACACACACACACACACACACACACACACACACACCACACACACACACACACACACACACATATATATATAATATATATATATATATATATATATATATATATATATGTATGTATGTATATATGTGTGTATATATATATATATATATATATATATATATATATATATATATTATATATATATATATATATATACATGTATATATACATTTATATTATACATATACACATGTATGCACATATATATACATATATATAAACATATAATCATTATCATCAGTCTGAATCAATCCACTGCAGGAAGTAGGCCTCCAGAAAGTAGGCTTTTCCATTCTTTCCCAACTTCGTCTGTCTTGGGTTTTTTTGCTTCCAGTCTTGGCCCCAAATTTCATTATTTTATCACGCCATCTTGTCATTGGTCAGGTCCATGGCCTCTGTATGTTTTTTATAGCCCAGTCTGTTACTCTCTTTGTCCATCTGTCGTCGCATTGCCATTTTTTTTATTTTGATGCTCATAAGTATAGCTTCCACTTTTGTCTGTCCCTGATCCATGTCGCCCTCATCCGATCTCATAGGCTAATTCCCAGCATCAACCAATCCATCCCTCTCTGGGCATTTATTAGTTTCCTCTCCAGTAATTTTGGTTGTAGTACATGTTTCTGATGCATTGGTTAAAGACTTTTCTTTTTGAACATACCGGCAATGAGCCTCTTAGTATGTTACTGTGTCTGCCAAAGGCGCTCCAGCCAAGACTGATGCGTCATATAATTTTCTCTTCGCTAGATGTGTTTGTCTGTATGAGTTGCCCTAGTGTATACATACTTGTCCACTACCTCTAGCACTTCGCCTTGTACATGTATCTGTTCAAATTGAACTCTTCTGTTGAACATGATCTTAGTCTTTTTCTTGTTCATCCTAAGTCCGACTTTCAGACTTTCTCTATTCAGTTCGTTTATTAGTTGCTGCATTTCATTTGCAGATTCACTGAAGAGAGCAATATCATCTGCAATTCTTAGATTGTTTAAGTATTCATCTCCTAGTTTAATCCCCTTTCCGTTCCATTCTAAGGTTTTATTTCCCAAATGACACTAGAAACTGTTGCAAATTTCATTCGCGAAACTGCCCAGGTGGTCGCGACAGCAACTCTGCCAATGTTCCTACGTTTGTTGCCAAAGGCTCGACTCCACCCCTATTCCTAAGAAACGTTCTTCAGTTGAACGAATCTGATTTTTTTTAATTATATGAAATTATCAACCACTTTTTTAATGATGATACAATAGGAAATAGCAGTTTTACAATTTCTGTGTTATAAAACATCTCAAAATACAAATAAAACGATTTAGAACTACCGAAATCAGGGGAAAAATGCGCGGGACCTAAGCCACCCCATCAAACTTTTTCCTTGGGTCTATCGACATCGGTTTCGGATGTCACACTTCTTTAAATATTTTCAATATGTCACTTTTTGTTAATTGATATTAATTACATTTAAAAAGATGCATGATTTTAAACGCCTTCATATTCAATTATATGTACCAAAAAAGGGAATTGATTATGTAGAACATAATATAAATTTTCCTTAATAATCTTTTAACCATTCAAATACATTTTTTAAAACAAAACATAAATCTGTCTGAAATATTTCCCCGTATCTCACTCGCCATGGAACACTTATGGAGGCCTGAATATGCCCAAGGCTAAAGCAAAAATTTGATATAAAAAAAACAATAATGACTATTGTTACTTGTGCATGGCAATGAATGTGTTAATCAGAAGGTAGGCGTACGAGAGATAAACCCGAGTTTCGGTCTTATTGGCCATGGCCTTTTTAAATATAAAAGTATTTTTACTCCATAACAGTATAGATTTTCAAGCTAAATATTTTGTTGCTAGAGCATGACGATCTAGTGAAATGTTCACATGTTTTCCCATAGTACCCAAGTACTGAGAGAGATTTCTTAATATCACATTATGGTCATAGATTTTTAGAATATATTATATTACAGTACATAACCCCATAATAATTGGAAATTGAACACACACAAAACACACACACCACACACACAACACACACACACACACACACACACACACACACACACACACCCCACACACACACACCACACACACACACATATGTTGTGTTCCTGGGAGCTTGGACAACCTTTGAAAAGAACTGAGCTGCCATTAGATAATTCGTAATTCCAGGGGGGAGGGTTTACCTCCATGAGGAAGTTTGAGGGCCTTCGTCCCCCTTTGGGGGCACCCAGAATGATTCTTGCAGCTTCATTTGAACTGTCTCCAATTTTTCTCTTAATTTCGGCCCTTGCAGCAATTAGGGAACAGAAGCATAGTCCACAATGGGACGGATGGCATGTCGTAGAATGATCTTAGTATTTATGTCTAGTTCCTATGTGTCATTGCTCTCATGACAGACAGTTTTTGCTTTGGTTCGGTAAACCAAGTACAGGACCTATTTAAAGGAGAGGGTCCGATCAGTTATTGCCCCAAGGTTTGGAAGACCTGGATCCATTCTAATCCATTCCCTGGATTCCAGACTTTTTCCCTTTGAACATTTAGTCTCAGAGCCATGGCTTTGAATTTGGCTGCAGAATCTTTAGTCTGTTTTATATCAAGAGGACTTGCTATTCAAAACCCTTCTCCAGGTCTAGGAATACTAGATTGTGTTTAAAGAGCATGGCTATGCTGTCTGTTGTGCTCATGCCCCTTGTGAATCCATGGAGGTGTTCATGTGGGGGTCCCATTTTCCATTGGAGTCGGTCTCGGCCGTCTTGCCCAGACAGCTGAGGAGAGTGATGGGATGGTACTTCCCTGGCTCCTTTGGTTTTGGGATGGGAACTATGATGGCCCTCTTCCAGCTCATGGGTAGAGTGGAGGTTTCCCAGGACTTTTTGATGAGTTGCAGGAATCCAAGTTCACCTGCCAGCCCTAGAGGGGAAATGATGGGGTTTTGAGATCCATCAGAACCCAGGGCTGTGCAAGAACTGTTTTTATAGGTTTGTATTAGTTTCCTCAGAGAGAAGATAACATCATAGTTATGGCTGCCTTCTCTTTGATATGAGCAAGTCTGCCTTCAGTTCAGCTGGCAAATTGTTGCGCTTGTTCTCGCAGAGAACTCCTACACCAGTCTGTTGCTTCTGCTTGGGGGTCGTGGTGTGTGGCACCTTGGGACTGAGTGGCTAGTAGCTCGCCTGACCTGTTGCCATAGCTCTGTAAAGGTGGTTCAGTGGTCAAAGAGACTCCCACAATTCCAACACTTTTCCTCCCTGACTTTTATGGCATTTTTCCTTGGCACCCCTGACTGCTTCCCTTAGGAGGGCGAGGTTGTCAGGGTTTTTTTGCCTTCAGAAATGTTTCTCACATGTTCACTCTGGGGTTGACTTCCTTAATCTCATAAATTAAGTACCAGGCGTCTTTATACCTCCTGGACGATGGCCGAGTTTTAGGTATAGTCTGTGAGGCTGCTTGATTGATGGTACTGATAAGTCTGGCTTCAAGCACTTCCACGTTTTCACTCTGTGGGGTTCATTGCCTTCTAAGACAGTTGGCCAAGGCATTCTGAAGGCTTGCCAGGTGGCCATGTCTGTTTTCCATCTTGGATTTACTTGTGGCATTTGGGCTGGGCCAGCATCCATGAGGGAGTAAAATGCCATAGTGGTCACTTGTGACAGTCTCATCGCCATACCATCTAATTCTCTCCACCAGAGCCGCAGTAGCCAGGGTGAGGTCTAGGACCCCCCCTTTGACATGTGTTGGCTTTTGGGTGTTGAGAAGATTGATTTTGGGGGAAGTCTCAATCACATTTGGGTATGTGATGCCTGCCGCATCCGGTGCCCTGCAGGGAGCCAAAATGGGGAGGTGTGCATTGAAGTCTACCCCTATGATCACTCGGTCTTGTGCTGCAGTAGCACAGACCTGGCTGGGTGTCTAAGCTCCTACAGCCTGTATTGCTGTACGCATTGTACAGTTTGAAAGGGCCCCAGCCAGATGAATCTCAATGGCAGAGATTCAGCATCCTCTCCACAGGCGGTGCATCGGCCATTGCTGAGCAAGGGGTTGTTGCTGTGACCAGGGTTATCAAACCTTTTTGGGCCCGCTATGCTTGGCAGCATGAAAACATGATACCCTGAGAAGCAAACAGTTCCCTCTATTAATGTGTCCTGGTGCATGACAATGTCAAAGTTCCTTGATCGGGCTATTGCGTGGAGGATGGCATTCTTTGTATTTAAGCCATAGATGTTCCATTGTAGTATGCTTAATTGTGTGTCATGATGTTACTTGGGGATAATTACATCAGAGACGTCTTTATATTCGGCTTCAGAGT
>NC_051403.1:31168944-31171444 GCF_015228065.2 Penaeus monodon
TATACCTACATAATGTGTGTGTGTGTGTGTGTGTGTTTTTGGAGTGTGAAAATATAAATATATTATATATATATTTTTATTATTTATATATACTTATATATATATATAATAATTATATATATATACATTATACAAATTATTATTAATTAATATATATTAATATGATATTCATATATATATATTAAAATTTAATATTATTTATATAATATATATATATTATTATATAATATTTTTTTTATATATATATATAATATATATATTATAATAATAATTAAAATTTCAATCAACACACACAACACACACACACACTCATATATATAATATATATAATATAAATAATAATAATTTTATAGTGTGTGTGTGGGTTGTTGGTGTTGTTTTGTGCGTTCGTGTGTGTGTGTGTGTGTGTGTGTGTGTGTGTGTTGTGTTGTATGTGGTTTTGTGGTGTGATATAATATTATAAATTTATATATATATATATATATATATATATATATAATTTTTTTATTTGTTTATATGTATATATGTATATTCATATATATAAAATATAATTATATATATATATATCTATTTATATTATATATATATAATAATAAATATATAATTAATATTATATATTAAAATATATTTATATGTATATGTATATGGGTGTACTACTAATCTCTTATATATATTTATTTTTATATATAATATTATATATATATATAATTATAATATATATGAATATAAAAAAATACTATAAATAAAAATTATAATATGTAATATATTAGTATGTTATATATATATATAATATATATATATATATATATATATATTCACACACACACACACACACACACACACAACACACACACATATATATGTGTGTGTATGTGTGTGTGTGTGTGTGAGTGTGAATATATGCCTATAATGTAGGAGTATATATGTATGTCATATGAATAGGAGCATATGTAAAGGTGTATGCTTGCATGTGCACGAAAATGAATATGTGCGTAGTACTTAGGCATTTGCGGTACAACTATAGCTGCTCTAGGTGTACATACGCATAAATGAAATCAGTGTATCTATTATAATTACACATATATGCGTTGCTGCTCGTAAGTCCGCACTAGACAGGAATTAGGTTAGGTTTCGTAGTTCACAAACATTTAGAAAAGAATATCATGGAATTCTATAGTACAAGCAAAAGGGTGGTTTCAGTAACAATAAAACGAAACAATATAGGTACAGCTTAAAGATTATTCAAGTCTCTGCTCCAACCTGCAGCCACAAATATGAAGAAATAGAGAGTTTCTAGGAAGATATTCATTTAGCCAGCGAAAGAGTAAAAACCTACTTCACAATAATTATTGGAGATTTAAATGCCAAAATAGGTCAAAAGACAGAAGCAGAAACCGTAGTGGGGAATTACAGAATAGGCACAAGGAAAGAGAGGAGACAAATGCTAGTCGATTTTGCGGAGGCTCGATCACTCAGTATCATGAATACATTCTTCGGAAAAAGATTAGACTGGAAGTGGACATGGAAGTCGCCATCTGACATCAAAAACGAAATTGATTTCATAATTCAAATAGGCAAGATATAGTAAAAAATGTGGAAGTTATTAATAAAGTAAATGTTAGCAGCGATCATAGCATGGTCAGAGACCAAATTAAATTACACCTCAGAAGGGAAAGGAATAAACTCATACGAAAACCACAGCCAAATTTAGCGAACTTGAAGACCAAAGCAACAGAATTTAACCATAACATCCAAAATAGATATTCACAGAATGAAATCATAAGATTAGTGGAGGACTTTTACAGGGATTTACAAAACTCAAATGAACAGCCACGGATAGAAGCGAACGTGATAACTAGAGACGTACCAAACATCACGACAGAAGAAATAAAAAGAGCGCTTAAAGGCATGAACAGGGGGAAAACACCAGGTGAATATGGAATTAGTATAGACCTTCTAATAGATGCGGGAGAAATTGCAACAGTGAAACCAGCCAATCTTTTTATCAAATGCCTTCGCAGCAGAAAAACTCCAAAAGCCTGGAAAAATGCAACAAATATTTTGATACAAAAAAGGGATAGACAGGATAAAAAAAACTACCGAGTATATATATATATAATATATATATATATATATAAATATAATACTAATATATATATATATATAAGATATAATATATAGTATAAAACAATATAATATATATATATAATATATATATAATAGATATAATATATATATATAATATATATACACACGATCACAACACATAGATGTATGTTTTTATATAGTATATATATATATATGATATTGTATTTATATATAATATATATATATATTATATATATATATATATAGTATATATATATATATAATACATTATAGGTGTGTGTGTGTGTGGTGTGTGTGTGTGTGTGTGTGTGTGTTGTGTGTTGAATGTGTGTGATATATGTACACAGAAATTTATATATAAATATATATATATATATATATATAATATATA
>NC_051403.1:31181444-31201444 GCF_015228065.2 Penaeus monodon
GTAGATATATAAATAAAATTAAGGAAGAATCAAATAAATAAATAAAATATTATAGGATAGATAGATAGATATAGATATATATGTGTGTGTGTGTGTGTGTGTGTTTATAGAATATATATATATATATATATCCATATATATATATATAATATATATATTATATATATTATATATAGGCATATTATGCGATAGGCATATTGTGTGTAGATTGTAAACACACAACACACCACACACACACACAACACACACACACACACACACACGACACACACACACACACACCACAACACACACAACACACACACACACACACACCTAAAACACCACACACACACATTTCATATATATACATATAAGATGTAATGATAGTGCGTATATATATATATATATATATATATATATATGATATATATATATAATATATATATATATATATATGTTTTATATATATATAATATAGATATATATATATATAATATATATTAATATACATATATTACATTGTTATGAATAAAATAAATATATAATTAAAAGAATATAATATATATAGATTATATATATATATATATATATATATATAATATATATATATATATCACACTCACACACAAACAACACACAAACACACACACACACACACACACACACACACACACACACACACACACACACACACACCACACACACACCTTTATATATATATATATATATATACTATTATATTATATCTAGTATATAATATATATATATATGTTTGGATACATATAAATGAAACTATCTGACTAAATAACTAAATAAGTATTTATATATATACATATAATGTATTATACATGTCTATGTAAATGTATATATATATATAATATATATATATATATATATATATATCTATATATATAATATATAGATATATATATATATATTTACACATATAACATTAACACATATGTACTATATATATTATGTGTTTATCTATATTTATATATATATTATATATAGTATATGATTTATATCTATCTATATATATTATATATGATAAACATATATATATTGTATGTATATCTGTGAAATATGAAATGTATAGTACACACCCACACATACGGACAAACAAAACACACACACACACAACACAACACACAAACACACACACACACACACACACACATATATATATATTATATATTATATATATATATATATATAGATATACTTTAATAGAATATATATATATATTCATGGTACATATATACATACACATTCACACACACAAACAATAAACACACACACACACACACACATCTAATATGTAATATATATACTATAGATTATATATTATATATATATATATAGAGAATACTATTATATATATATATATATATATATATATATATGTGTTGTGTGATGAGCTATATATATATATATACTATATGATATACCCCCCCCTATTATCATCTATACGTATAATGATATATATTAGATATATATATATATATTATATATATATATTATATATATATATATTAACTCGGTAGTTTTTTTATCCTGGTCTACCCTTTTTTGTTAATGTCAAAATATTTGGTGAATTTTTCCAGGGCCTTTTGAGTTTTCTGTGCGAAATGGCATTTGATAAAAAGATTGGCTAGTTTCACTGTTGCAACTTTCTCCCGCAATCTATATTAGAAGGTCTATACTAATTCCAATATTCACCTTGGTGTTTTCCCCCTGTTCATGCCTTTTAAGCGCTCGTGTTTATTTCTTCTGTCGTGATGTTTGGTACGGTCTATAGTTAATCACGTTCGCTTCTATCGTGGGCCTGTTCATTTGAGTTTTGTAAATCCCTGTAAAAGTCCCTCCAATACTCTTATGATTTCATTATTGTGAAATCTTATTTTGGATGGTTATGGGTTTAAATTATGTGCCTTTGGTACTTCAAGTTCGCTACATCGTGGCTAGGTGCGTTTCGTATGAGTTTATTCCTTTCCCTTCTGAGGGTATTTAATTTGGTCTATGACCATGCTATGATACGCCGCTAACATTTATCTTATTATAGAACTTCCACATTTTTACTATATCTCGCCTATTGAATTATTAGAAATCAATTTTCGTTTTTGATGTCAGATGGCGACTTCCATGCCATTCCACTCTAATCTTTTCCGAAGGAATGTATTCAGTGATACTGAGTGATCGAGCCTCCGCAAAATCGACTAGCATTTGTCTCCTCTCTTTCCTTGTTGTCTATTCTGTTATTCCCCACTACGTTTCTGCTTCTGTCTTTTGGGACCTGATTTTCGGGCATTTAAATCTCCAATAATTATGTGAAGTAGGTTTTTACTCTTTCGCTGGCTAAATGAATATATTCCTAGAAGCTGTCTCATTTTCTTCCATATTTGTGGGCTGCCGGTTGGAAGCAGAGACTTGCATATAATCTTTAAGGCCGTGTACCTATATTGTTTAGTTTTATTGTTTACTGAAAACCACCCCTTTTGCTTTTGACTATAGAATTCATGATATTCTTATTTCTAAATGTTTTCAGTGAACTACGAAACCTAACCGACTAATGCGCGGGTCTAGTGCGGACGTACGAGAACATGCAAAGCGCATATATGCTGTAAGTTATAATAAAGGATACACGGATTGCAGTGGATGCGTGCGGTGCAACTAGAGCAAGCTATAGTTGTACCGCAATGGCCGAAGTACTGACGCACATATTCATGGTCGTTGGCCCATGCAAGCATGACACCGGTAACAGATGTCCCTATTATTATGACTACATATATACTGCATACATTAGATGGCATATGATTCCCGACACGTCACCACACACACAACACACACAAGAGTAGATATATATGTGGTGGGTGTGTGTGGTGTGTGTCGTGTGTTCTTTGTATGCTGGGTGTGTGGCGTGTGGGACTATGATATTATACATATATATACATATAGAGAAGTATATATATTATTATATATCTATTATCGAGTTAAGAGATATATATATACCTTGATACAGACATACATAGAGGTAGTAGACATGATATAGTTATAATTTATATGTATAGTTTTATTATTGCAGATATTTATATATTTAGATAGATAGAGGAGATATGTATATATATATATATGAATAGATATAGGAGAGATATAGAGTAGATACACACACACATATACAGATACATATAAATAATGATATAATATATATCTATTATATATAAGATATTATATATATATATATATAGATATGGGAATATACATATATACATATAAAACAAATGATCAAATTGAATAATTATGATCTATATATATATATATAATATATTAGAAGAGATATATATATTAGATATATATATATATTGATAGTATATAATCACATCACACACCACACATTACACGCACACACACACACCCCACACACAAACACACACACCCACACACACACACACACACACACCACACATATAGATAATAGTAAGATAGAGATATATAGATCATATAGTTAGATATAGATATATATATGATATATAGTATGATAGATATATGAGTGTGTGTGTGTCGTGGGTCCCGGGGTGAGTGTGAAATATAGATATATATATAGATGATATATTATATCGTATATATATTATATTAGATTATAATTAATATAAAGATTAGATTATATATATATTTTTATTGATATATATAATATATATATATATGAAATACAATATATACATATCTATAATAATATATAATATATATATGTTATATAGGGTATATATATATATATATATATATTATAGGATATATATTAGATATAGAAGGTATATATAATATATATATATATGATATATAGAGTTATAGTATATATATCTATATATTTATAGTTACCACTCCAAGGCAAACACCACACACAACACACACACCCACACATTATATGTATGTGTGGGGTGTGTGTGGGGGGGGATGGGCCGTGGAGTGTGGGGTGGGGGGTGTGGGGTGTGTGTTTGTGTGGGGGGGGGTGTGGGTGGGTGTGTGGGGGGGGGTGGTGGGGGTGTGGGGGGGCGGGGGGGGTGTGTGTGGGTGGGGGGGGGATGTGGAGAGAAAAAAAAAAATAAGGAGGAGAGAGAGAGCAGAGGAGTAGATAGATGTAGTGTAAGGGATATGTAGATTTGTATATTCAGATAGATGAATATAATATAGAGATAGAATATGTAGATAGACTGATATATAGATTATAGAGATGAGAGTAGATAGATATTAGGGAATGAGATATATAGAGAGATAGAGAGATCACACACACATATACAGGATACAGAGAAATATAGAGTAGACAGAGATACGATAGATATAGAGAGAGAATATAGTAGATATAGAGAGTATGAAGAGTACTATAGAGACAGATAAAACAAATAAAGAAATAATTCGATATAGAGATATAGAGGAGAGATATATATGAGATAGATAGATATATATGAGATCTATGCACACTCACACACAACACCGACACACACCACACACAACACACACACACACACACACACACACACACACACATACACACACACACACACAACACACACACACACACACACAAACATGAGTAGTATATATAGATTATAGAGAGAGAGAGAGGATGAGATAGAGTAAGATGAGGAGTGGGGGGGTGGTGTGTGTGGGTGGTGGGTGAGTGTGAAATAGAGAGTAGATATATATATAGAGAGATATTATATAGACGTAGATATAGAGATAGTATGATATATAAAATAGATATATCGAGGGATCGATAGAGATAGAGATGATGAGAACTAGCGAGGAATAGTGGATAGAGAGGTGGGGAGTATAGAAGAGATATAGAGATAGATAGATAGATATGTCGAGATAGAGAGTATAGATATAAGTAGAGAAGAAGAGAGTAAGGAGATATATAGAGATATAGAGGAGAAAAAGAGAGAGATAGAGAATATATAGAGGTAGAGAGTATAGAGATATTGATAGTATGAACACTCATCAAAACTACACACACACCCACACACCTACACATAGATGTTAGGTGTGGGTTGGTGTGTAGGTTGGGTTTGGGGGTGTCGTTTTGGGGGGGGGATGGGTGGGTGGGTGGGGGGGTTGTGTGGGGTGTGGGGGTGTGGGGGTGGTGGGTGGGGGGTGGGTGTGGTGTGGGTGGGGGTTGGGTGTGGGAGAAAAAAAAAAAAGATAGAGATACATAGATAGACAGATAGATAATATGGAGTAATTTAGATGGATAGGGGGAGAGGCCAGATATATAGAGATGATATGCATAGATGTATATGAGGATTATAGGAATATACATGAGAAGAGAGTATAGATAGATACACACACACAACACACACACACAACACACAGCATTAGAGATATAGATATAGATAGAGATAGATAATATATAGAAGAGAGAGATAGATACGATAAGATATATAGGAACGTAAAACATAAGAGAAGAGAAAGAACTAAAAGAGGAGGGTATAATTAGATGCATATGAGAGAGTATAGTAGAATATAGAGAGATCTAGAATGGAGAGATAATGAATATAGAGAGGATATGTAGAGAGATATTGTATATAGATCTAGTAGATATATGAGAGATAGCTAGTCACACGCACCCACACACACACCACACACACACACCACCACACACCACGACACACACACACACAAACACACACACACACACACACACCACACACACAACAGATATATGATGTTACATATAGCAGAGATATAGATCTATATAGATATCTATTATATATATATTATACATGTGATGACAGAGACATATACATAGATATATAGGTACTAGGTAGAGAGAGAGATATATATATATATATAAGGTATGAGATATATAGTATGCAGGAGGTGTGGGGGTGGGTGGTGGTGTGTAGGTTGTCGGGGGGAAGAGTTATACTATATGATGAGAGATATATATATAATAGATCTAGAGAGATGTAGATTGAGAGAGTATATATTAGATACATATACAGATACAGAGTATGATAGGATTTAGTGAAGGGATATGGAGGTAAGATCGTACTGAGAGGATAGATATATGATATAGAGAGTATGTAGAGAGATGAGAGAGATAGATGGAGATTGAGGGATGGAAAGGGAGGATGGGTATTTTGGGTCGATCTTAGCGAGCTATCGTATCTTATCTAGTCGATAGTTCTCGCCCGAGATATAGTGCATATAGATAGAGTAGAGATATAGAGAAGATAAGATATAGAGATAGAGGATAGATAGGAAGAGAATGTAGAGACAAGATAGTAATGAAAGAGATATATAAGTATTATATGTGTATATAGATACATTGATAGAGATACAGTAGATATTATATATTATAGATATATAGAGAGATATATAGATATATTACAGGAGATAGATAGATACAATAGATATTAAGTAGATATGTATATATTGTAAATATCACACGCACACACACACACACACACACACACACAACACACAACACAACACAAACACACACACACACACACACCCACACACACACACACACACAAACACCACACACACACACACACACCACACACACACACACACACACACACCACACACTATTATATTAGATACTATAATATATATATAGATTTTTTTTTTTTTGATTTTTTTTTTTTTTTTTTTTTTTTTTTTTTTTTGTTTTTTTTTTTTCTCACACACACACACACACACATACATATATGTGTGTGTGTGTGTCGTGCGGCCCTGGGTGTGGTGTGTTTCCTGTGTGTGGTGTAGTGTTGTGTGTTGTGTTGTGTGGTGTGTGTGTAGTGTGTGGGGGGTCGGCAGGTGTGTGTGTGTCGTCCATTAATATATTACATAATTATATATAATACATATAATACATATATAAGATATTTATTATATATACTATATACTATACTAATATAATATATAATATCACATATATATCTACCATATATATCATATATATATAAATAAAATCATATATATATATAACACTATATATATATTATAAAAATAAATATTATATAGATTATATATTATATATATCTATATATATATATATACTTATATATATTAGTATAATATAAGTATATATATTATATATAATATATATGAATATACATATATACATATACACTTATTTTTGTTTCTATAGATATATATATATATATATATATATATAATATTATATCGTAATATTTATAGTATTATATACATTATATATATATTTATATATTCCACACTCACAAACCACACACACACATACACACCACAACATATATGTATGTGTGATGTGTGGGGGGGGGTCATGTGGTTTGGTGTTGATTGTTGGTTGGTGGGGGGAGGTGGTGGGGGGTGTGTGGCGTCGGGTGGGTGGGGGTTTGGGTATTCTGTGCGTTATCTGCACGGTGTGTGGGTGGGGGTGTGTGTATGGGGGGGTCTGGGTGGGAAGATGAGAGCTGATGAGAGAAAAAAAAATAAAGAATATAGTAGTAGAGATATATAGGACGAGGACAGACAGTAGTACCGATGTGTAGGTGTGAGTGCTGGGTGGGTCCTCGTGGGTGTGTGTGTGTGGGTGTGGGTGGGTGGTGTGTTGGCTTTCGTTGGGGTGTGGGGGTGTGTGGTGGGGGTGTGTGTGGGGGGGGTGTGTGTGTGGGTGTGTGTGTGTGGGGCGGGTGTGGCTCAGACATAGAGGTACATTAAGTATAGATATGAGATGAGAGATATATATATTAGAGACAGAGATAGATGATAAATAGATATGATGAGAGAGATGAAGATAGATAGGATTATAAAATAATATATAGAGAGAGATATATATGATATATTAGACGAGATATACTATATAAATATATGTGTATATATATTATGATATATTATATAATAGATATATATATATATAGTGTGTATAGATATATATATTTAGATAGATATATATTATATATATATATATGATATAGTATTTAGATATATGGGTGTGTTGGGGTGGTGTCGTGTGTGTGGGTGTGTGTGATTTGTGTTGTGGGTGTGTGTGTGGGTGGGTGTGTGTGGTTGTTGTGTGTGTGGATTGTCCTGTTTATTGTGTGTGTGGGTGTGTTGTGGGAATATATATATAATATGAGACTATATATATGAGATAATGAGATATATAGATATATACATAGATATATATACATATGCATACATATATTATATATATATTATATAATATTATATATATATATATAGATATATATGTATGAATTATATGGATTATCTATATATATATGATATATAGAAGTAGTATATATAGTTATATATATTATATAGATATATAATAGTGTATAGCATATATTGTATATTATTATAGTTGTATATTATTATGAGAGATGAGCAGTGTGACATATCTATTGCATATATTATATATATATATATATATATAATATATATAGAGATAATAAGCTGTATAGTTATTTATGGAGTTAATGTATATGTGTGTGTCTATCTACTATCTATCTCTCTCTCTATATATCAGAGTCATATATATAATATATATATACATAATATTTATATATATATATATCTATATATGAAATATAACATTATATCATATATATTAATGAATATATAGATGTATATTATGTGTAATATATACATATATATATATACATATATATAGATATATATATATATATATATATATATATATATAACATATATATATAATATTATAAGTACTATATATTATCATTGTAAATTATTCAACACTCACACACACACACCACACCACCACACAACACACCCACACACACACACACCACACACCCACACACCACACACCACACGCTACACACACCACACACACACACACACACAACACACACACACACACACACACACACACACACACACACCACACACAACACATATATAATATATATATATATAATATATATATATATATTTTTTTTTTTTTTTTTTTTTTTTTTTTTTTTCTCACACACACACACACACATACATATTATATGTGGTGTGTGTGTGTGTGTGGGTGTGTGTGTGTGTGATGTGTGTGTGTGTGGTGTGTGTGTGTGTGTGGGCCCTGTGTGTTGTGTGTGTAATACATATATTACATATTATAATACTCTTATAATATATAGATATATATATATATATATATATATAATATATATATATATTACAATATACTACACATATATATAAACAAATATATATCTATTACATATAGTAATATTATATATATATATAAATAAATAAAAGTAAATAGATTTTTTATATATATATATCTAATATATATTATTATATATAATATATTATTATACTAAAATATTATGTAATACGCACACACACCCAATACATTATGTGTGTGTGTGTGTGTTTGTGAGTGTGAATATATATATAAAATAATATATATTATATATATATATAAATACACTTTATATATATATATATATATATAGATATAGATATTATATATATATATATATATGAATATACATTATACATATATATCGAATGAATATGTATATGTATATATATTTATATTATATATTATAATATATATATATATATATATATAGATAATACACATAATAATAATTTTATATATGCACACTCACAAAACAACACACACATACACACACACAGAATGTAGTGTGTTGTGTGTGTGTGTGTGGGTGTGTGTGTGTGTGTGTGTGTGTTGGTGTTTGAGTGTGATGTGTGTGTGTGTGTGTGTGTGCTGTGTGTGTGTGTGAAGAGAGAGAGAGAAAAAATATATATAGAATATTATATGATACTACATATACATATGATGGTGTGTGTGAGTGTGAGTGGTGTGTGTGTGGTGTGTGTTTGTGTTGTTGTTGTGGTGGTTATTTGGTTGTTGTGTGTGTGTGTGTGGGTGGGTGTGTGTAGTGGGTGTGTGTGTGTGTGTGTGTGTGTGTGTGTGTGTTGTGGTGTGGGTGTGTGTGTGTGTGTCCATACATATATTATATATAAATATATTTATATATTATAGATATATATTATACCCCTATATATATAATATACATAATATATATGTATAAATAAATATATAGATATATATAAAAAATATATGTATAGATTATATGGGTGTATATATATATATATATATATATATATATATAGACTATATTATATATTATATAGATATAATGTGTGTGGGGGTGTGTTTATCGATGTGTGTGTGTGTGTGGGTGTGTGTGTGTGTGGTGTGTGTGTGTGGTGTGGTGATGTGTGTGTGGGTGTGTGTGTGTGTGTCGTGTGTGAAATTAGTAATATATATATAATATATATATATCTATATATATATTATACATATATGTATATATAGCATATATATTATTTATTAATTTATAGTTATATATATATACCCAATATAATATAGGCATCTTAATAATATATTAGTATATTATATGATTATTTATATTTTCAGTATATCGTTATATCTTAATCTATATTCATATCTATCTCTATATCTAGTTATTATATATATATCTATATATATATATAATATATAATATATATTATATATCTATACCAACCAATCACACTTGTCCCCTTGTGAGTGGCTCTACAACGGCCATTGGCTGCGGGATATCCTCTCACCACCCCTGTAAGCTTGTTAGACATTAGTTCAACAACAGCTTCCCTGATATGAAACTCTGGGTGGAAGTGGGGTCCTGAGGGAGGATGAAATAACTGCGTATTTTATGGCAAACATGTCAACCCCCCCCCCTCCCCCAAACAAACAGATTTAAATGTTGACAAACCATTGCAGGCCAAGACTCATGGCAGTCACTCTGATAGCCATACATGGCCTCCTAGTGGCTAAGAGAAAAGAGAAGATCCAAAGCGCAGTTGACTCTGTGAGACATGCTGCTTAAGATGGACACAATATCAGCCAAAAAAAAAACATTGTCTGTCTAGGAGATTGTCCAGGAAGAATGGACTCTTGTGCTGGCCTTCTCCAGGCCCAGCATGCGTGTCAAATCAGGGAGACTTTGAGTAACCATCACATGTCCCCCGACCGACGAATGGGAGCACAAGCATCCGAAGATTTTGTAAAGCAAAGCTGCTGCTCCCACGGGACCGCGCCCTGAAATTAAGCTGACAAGGGTGGTGGTCGCGAACGAACCCAGGAAAGAGACAGTTCCTCTACTTTGTCCGAGAGTGAGTCTGGATACCCTAGGCATTTCCCACGGTTTAAGGTTCCCTCTAAACCTGAAGGCTCTTCGCAATGCTACCAACTAGTAATGAGCAGGGTGAATGCACCGGCGGAAAAAATCTGGTCTCTCAATGCCAGAGAGACCAGGGCATGATTATCATGCCACCAAAGTACCAAGCTTTACGCTGAATTTCCTACAGGAAATCGATAGGACCTTTCATGATAGAAGGGGATTAAGGGTTTGCCTTCTGTAGCCCCACTGAATCCCGAACGATAGGAGAGTCAAGATGCTGCTACTCCTGTTTCTCACCTTCTATGATGTGAAATGTGATCACATCAACACCACACCCACAACGTCCTGGTGACCTTGAAAGGAGCCTCAATCACTACCCTGATGGGTAAAAACTGGCGCACCTCAGCCTTACAAAAACTATGTATCAGAGCAACTTCGGTGATTTATGGTTGCAAAGATTTACGGCCACCACAGGCTAGCGGCAAGGCTTAAGCTAAATGTGGTTGTGCCTTGGCCCAAAGGGAAGGCCAAGGGACACAAAGAGCCAATGTCCAACTGTGCCAAGGGCATATCACACCTGGAGCCTAGCTTGACTCTGCAGGAAAGAGGACGGCGCTCAGGCGACAAGAGGTTGTCTAAATAGCGATCAGACTTTGTTCTGCCCACCAGGCACCCATGTCTGGGGGACAAGAACAAAACAGGAAAGAAAAAAAGACTTCACGACCTGCTAAGAGGAAGGAAGCCCCCTCCACAGCCGACACCAGTTATCTCCAATAAAAAAGAGTTTCCCACCATTTCTTAAAATGCATGAGAAAAAAAGAACCACAGGAATAAAAGGTTCAAAGAACATTGCAAAAGCCTCCCCCAAGAGACGATAATCTCCTTCTTGATGAGGACGATATGACTCTCCTGGTGGGAGCTGCTGTAGTCACTGCAGTACAGCTTTGGGGAGGCCAGTGGAGGAGGCGGAAGTGAAGGCAGTCACGGTCGCCCATGATGGCAGTGACCCAGACTGTCTTGGTGCATTCCTGGAAAGGAGAGGCTGAGCAGAGCCAAAGCAGCCCTCCCTCACCCCAGAACGAGAACTCACCTCCCCACCCAAACCCTGGCCACACCCTCACAGGCAGGAGCCAGAACAGGCTGAATCTGTGCAGCCAGTGTACAGAACAAGCTGGACCTTACTCAGGTTAAAGCCAAGCAAAGAGAAAAGATACGCAGACAAAGCCTGAAGTGAGAAAGCCAAACTCACAAAAATGTCAGAGTACCAATAGGCTCTCCACCCTCCCAGGTGGGACACCACCCTAGGCTAGCCATGACAAGAGATGAGGATTCCCTTCAACCAGCGAGGGACTTCACACAATGGAGTTGTTCAGGAACTTCGACTCTGAAGCCGAATTATAAAAGAGTCCTCTGAATGTAATTATCACCAAGCCACATCATGGGCCACACAATCTAAGCATAATACAAGTGGAAACATCTATGGCTTCAATACAAAAGAATGACATCCTCCGCAATAGTTTTTCCGTTATGCAAGGAACATTGACATGGTCATGTCACAAGGACACATTAATAGAGGGGACTGTTTGCTTCTCAGAGTTATTCATTGTCTCATGCTGTCAAGCATAGCTGGCAAAAAGAGGTTTTGATAACCCTGGTCACAGCAAACAACCCCTTGCTCAGCAATGGCCGAGTGCACCGCCCTGTGGAGAGGGATGCTGAATGCTCCTTGCCATTGAGATTCATCTGGCTGGGGGGCCTTTTCAAGACTGTTACAATGCAGTACAGCAATACAGGCCGTAGGGAGCTGAGACATCCGCCATGTGGGTGCTACTGCCAGCACAAGACTCCGGAGTGATCATAGGGGGAGACTGCAATCACACATCCCATCTTTGGCTCCCTGCAGGGGCACGGACGCGGCAGGCATCACATAGCCAATGTGCTTGAGACTTCCCCCAAAATCACTCTTCTCAAAGCCAAAAGCAACACATGTCAAAGGATGGAGGGGTCCTAGCCTCACCCTGGCTACTTGCGGCTCTGGTGATCGAGAATTAGACGGGCTTATGGCGATGAGACTGTCACAACGTGACCACCTTATGGCATTGTTACTACCCTCATTGGATGCTGGCCCAGCCAACTGCCACAAGCAAATCCAAGATGGAAAACGACAAGGGCCAAAAACTCGGCAAGCCTCTCCTTCAGAAGCCTTGTCCAACTGTCATAGAAGCATTATAGAACCCCCACAGAGTGGGGAAAAGGGGAAGTGCTTTAAGCCCCAGACTTATCAAGTACCATCAATCAAGCACGCTCCTCACGACCTATACCTAAAATCGGCCCATCGTCCCCAGGAGTTATAAAGACGTTTTCTTGGTTACTTTGATGATGAGGATTAAGGAAAAGGTCAAAACCACAGTATTTGTTCCCTCGACGGTGAACATGTGTAGGGAAAACATTCTGAAGGCAAAAAACCCCTGGACCACTCGCCCCTCCTTAAGGGGGACAAGCAGTCAGGGATGCAAGGGAAACTCCATAAATAGTCACAGGCAGGGAAAAGTTGGATTGGAATTTTTGTGGGACGTCTCTTGACCACTGAACCTCCGGTTTTACAGGCTATGGAACAGGTGTTCAGGCGACGCTTAAGCTAGCCACCATCATGTCCCAATCCCGCTCCCGACTCCGTGCACACTACCGACTGACCCTCAAGCAGAAGCAAACAGCCGGGTAGGATGGTTCTTGCCGAGAACAAGCCAGCAACAATTTGCCAGTGAACTGAAGGCCAGACTTGCTCATATCAAAGAGAATGGCAGCCATAACTATGATGTTATCTTCTCTCTGAGGAAACTAATACAAACCTTATAAAAAACAGTCTTCTTGCATCTAGCCCGGGGTCTGATGGGATCTAATACTACCATCATTTCCCATCTAGGGTGGCAGCGGTGAAATGGATTCCTGCAAAAACTCATCAACAAGTCCTGGGAAGAAAACCTCCACTCTTCCCCATTGAGCTGGAAGAGGGCCATCATAGTGCCCATCCCAAACTCAAAGGAGCCAGGAAAGTACGTCCCATCTCTCTCCTCAGCTGTCTGCCAAGACGACCGAGAGACATGGTACTAAACCGACTCCGTGGAAAAGGGACCCTCCCAATGAACACTTCCATGGTTTACAAAGGGGCATGAGCACAGCACACATTATAGCCATCTAATAATCACAATCAGCCCTTCTGTGGTAGTATTCCGATCCTTGAGAAATGCTTTTGAATTAGCAAGTCCTCTTGCGATTCAGGAAACCCTGATCCAGAAAGGGAATCAGAAGAAAGCCTCTTGGCTTGGATAGGTGACTATTTCAGATACAGAACAGCCGACTTTCTATCCACGGTCACCTATCACAGCACATGCCACTTGAAAAATGGAAAAAATCAGGTGGGGTCCTCATCCAGCCCCTTTCAACAACACCCGAATTGTTTCCACATCCTCAACATACACCTCCCAGTGGGGGTTGCAAGATGCATCCCCTATGCAGAGGATCTTGCAATCATATCCACTGGAACCCCAACTACCTAAGTAAATCCCCAGCACTGATGGCCTGTATCTGAGGAGTGTTATAGGACAGGACTAAAGATCTCTGCAGCCAATCCAAGCCATGGCTCTGCATACAATACTACAATGGTAGGTCAAGGCACCAGTCTGAGAATCCAGGGAATGGACTTAGAATGGGTCCCGGTCTTCAATACCTTGGGGTAATGATTGACCGGTCCTCTCCTTTAAAAAGGAGGTCCTTGGGGCTTGGGTTGGAGAGGGAGGAAGAAGGGTTTCCAAACAATTGATGCCTATCTTGTAGTGGCAAGGGACATCCCCTCTGTCTCTCCCCTGGATCACACCTACCATGTGTTTTCCGTGCTGGCATCCCATGCAACGGTAAACATTCCCTTACTAATTACTTCGTATTATTAAGGACATGGCTAAAAGAAGCGAAAGCGTTTATCTTTTGTGTGTCCCACGCTTTTAATTAACACATTTCATTGTAGTGCCCAGGTCACTATCTTATTGTTTTTAATATACCGTTATGTTTATCTTTGGGTTATTCCAGCTTCCAAAGGTGTTTCCATGCTAATGAAGTCTGTCAGTCATGAGAGCATTCTGGGATACACATAGGAGTAGACATAAAGTACTGAGATCTTTTTTTAGCATGCCATCCATCCCATTGTGGACTATGCTTCTGTCTTCCCCTGATTGCCCCAAGCCACAGTCCAAAGAAGTATTGCAGACATTCAAAATGAGCTGCCAGGATCAGTTTGGGTGCTCCCAAGGTGGACGAAGGCCCTTAACCACTCATGGAGGCAAACCTTCTCCCCTCGACTCACGAATTGATCTAATAGCATCTCAGTTCCTTACAAAGGGCTCCAAGCTCCCGGAACACCAACATGAGACTAAAACTGGTCAGACGCCTATGAACAAACCACGAACTGTTTGTTTATGTAATGTGCATAGGCATGTTTTTCTTGTGTCATTTTCCATTTATTCTACATCTATAACCATAATGTGATCTTAACATATCTCTCAATACTTAGGCAATATGGAAAACATGTGGACTTTCACTTGATCGTCATGCTCTAGCACAAAATACTATCTTGAAAATCTACACTACTATCGTATTAGTAAGGACAATGGCTAAAAGAACGAAAGCGGTTTATCTTTTCGTGTGCCAACGCTTTTAATTAACACATTTCATTGGTAGTGCAACAGGTAGAATAGTCATTATGTTTTTAATATACCATTATGCTTTATCTTTGGGATATTCAGGCTTCTCAAAGTGTTCCATGACAATGAGTTACGGAAATCTCTCAGACACGATTCATGTTTTGTCCACAGAATGTGTTTTGAATGGTCAAAAAGATATTACAGGAAATTTATATTATTTCTACAAACAATTTACTTCTTGTGTACGTATACTTTGAATAGAAGGCGTAAACTCATGTATTGTTCTGGATGTAATTAATTTAATTAATAATGACATATTCAAAATATTTAAAGGAGGTGACGTCCGAAACCGATGTCGATAGACGAAGGAAAATGTATGATGGGAGCGCTAAGGGCTCGTGCATTTTTCACTGATTTCGGTAGTTCTAAATGTTTTAATTGTAATTTTTAAGATGGTAACGAAAAACTGTATATTACAACGGCTATTCCTAAGGGACCGCTCTACTTACTCCAATGTAAAAATACGATGCGATCTAACTGCTTTGGTTTAACCTGTGTAAAATCACTTTTATAATGAAGTTCCTTCTTTGCTACCTGATTAATTCTTAATTTTCTTTCAGCAATAAAACCAAAATTATGAAAATTTATATTTTCTTTAGTCTCCTACTCCATCGAGTCATTTTTAGAACGTTTTTGTTTTTTTTTTTTTTTTTTTTTAATCTCTTGGAGGAGTAAACCTATTGTAAACTGTGCTATTACCCCCGTTTTTCACTTACCACTTCGCAGCGTAAATATTTTATACTTAAAAGTACTCCTGATATCTTTGTAATTTAGAGGAAAAGGGCAGTGAGAATGTTTGAAACTAAATATATTCATTTCAAATAATAGAAAAGATAAAGACAAATTTCTTCTTTGTAAAAAATAGAATCACTGGAAATTGTTACGAATTGAAAAACTGTAGCCTTGTGATTTAAAAAGAAGAAGGGAGGACTTTTAAAGTTTAGTTTGATCTCTCCCTTTTCCTTAATGAACTGGCATTGGTGCATTTAATGGAGAGCATATTAATCCCCTCAATGGATCAGTAGGGAATTCTAAATATCCTCACTAATTTCACCAGGCTCTCGTTCACTCAGTAATATCATCATTAATGGATGAAGTGTATAGGGTTCCAAATCACGAGAAAAAGACCCTACAATCTTACTTTTGACATGACGACTGAAAGATTTATTGGTTAGTACATAGAAGCTGATGGCTAGGTTGTACTATTGATTCGTAATCACACCAAATACGACCTGCACCACCCCCACACACCCACACCCACACCACCCACCAACCACACAACACCCGACACACCACACACCACACCACCATCCACACACACACACCACACACACACACACACACACACAGGCACACCACACCACACTCACACACACACACCCACTACAACACACACACACACACACACACCACACACCACACTGTACGATGTAGCAGACGGGACCGGTGACCTCACCTCGTCTCCCCCCATGCTTCCTCCAGCTGCTTCTATCATTTCCGGCAGGCTAGAACTGTCACCTATCTTTATACCGATTATGACCTATGCCTCAGAGAGTTCGACTTCCGCCAGCGTTCAGGGCGTTGTAAGGTCGGCCCTAGCCCTCCCCCTCCGGGCAGGCTGACTACTACATGTTACTCCCGCAGTACCACTCTAACCGTAGAAGATCGTCCTCGTTTTCCCCGTTCTGTGTGTCACTCTTTTAATAAAGAGTCAGCCGTAAACAAGTAATCACTACCCCTGCAAGCCACTGTACAGAGTACGCATAGAGTCTTACAGACTGTTGTCAGGGTGGTCACTGCATCCTTTCGTTCCTGGCATCAACAACGAACGCAACCTTCGAAGAAAAAAACCGTCGACCGCTTTCCAAGACATGTTTAAGAAAAATCAACCCACGTATATGATCGTACTACTAACGTTTTTGGGCCTCCTCCCTTCACCTTTTCTTATTTCTTTGTCCCCTTTACCTATTCTCACATCGCCATAAGTGTGTTAATAACCGTCGTTTTTTGTGTTGGGTAAAAAGCTGCTAGATGACAGCAAATGGTCCCGTTCTCACCCTATTCTTTTTGACCTCGATCGCATTGCCTATGTTATCGTGCGGGTATGGTAATGGGTCACAAACATGAATATCGTTGTTTAATTAATAGTTCTTATAATTTTTCTCGTTATTAAGATTTGTTGTTTCAACTGCAAACGCATTTAATCTCGTCCGTTCGTGTTTTTATTCTTATTCATACTGAACGTATCGATTCTTAGTAGATGATAGTTGGTCCATGCCTATTTGAGGTCTCCTGGCGTCTTATCTCTTTGGGGAGTGTTTTGTTGGTGGGGTGTGAGTACCCACAGGTATGGCTTGTGTTTAGGTGGGTGAAGTCCGGAGATCACAGGGGAACGCGGCAGCTCCCCAGTCGACTAAGGACTGGGCAGTTCTTGTGGTGCTGCTGCTGAATTATCATGGCTCTTCTAGAGGTCGGGGAGATGCTGATCTGTTTTTCGGCTCTGTGGCTTAAGTACACAAGCGCTGTGTAAGCGCCCAGGGACAGGGGAGCCCGCTGTCGCAATGGACATGCTGTGGACCTGATGTGAACCAACCTGGGAAACATACGCTGAGCCCAGGTTTGCGGGGTTTGTGCTGCTACATTCCCATTTTATCTCCGTTTCCTCCACTCCCCTGACCTGACCTCGCTTCTCTTTGTCCCAGCCGGTGGCAACGCAGAAAAGTAAGAGATGACTGCTAAGTTTTCCCGTAATTTGTTTTTTGTTGTTTTTCAACACCTGGGGATTAACTGTACACGGTTAACTTGCTTATTGTGAACACGTTCTATCGGCGCTAGAACGAAGCTTGTAAAGCAGTTTCATTAAAATTTCTTTTGTTGATATAGCGTAGGATCTTCCTCCATATCATAGTGTGGCAGTATTGCCCGATATTGCCCCGGGGTTGCTAAACCCTAATAGCTCTGTGCTCCAATGTTTCGAGAAGTAGGTACAGGTAAACCCAAGTTATTCGGTTCGACGACAACTTTTGGTCGGTGTGACCACTTACACATCCGTTTAATTAATGAGGACTAGGGTATAAGCTTAGAAAAATGAATTTTGCTTATTAATCACACCTTTCTCACCCTCTTGACTCGCGTGCATGTTTTTGGGTAATTCCCAGGTGGTCGTGTGGATTCATGATAATTTTATGATGCCTTAGGGATGTCACCAGCGGCCATCACAGGATTATGCAGAAAAGAGCGGTTATTTATAGATTTTTTTCCGTGGCTCCGTTTTCGCTTCAGGTCGGCATTTTGGGTATAGGAGCCCCCCTTCGTGAAGTCCTAACATGCATAGCTAGACATGTCCCTTGGGCAGTTCATTTGCTTGCTAAAACGTTGCACAACTATTTTTTTTTCATGTCCCATTCATTTAATGCGTACATTCTGTCGCATAAACATTAAACGTTGAATTCAATGTGGTATTAAATAATTTTTAGGTAGTATTGCTCATGTAATTCTGTCCTGTCGAGGACGGGCCTATTTACATCCCCCCTTAGGACCAGGGAAGAAGAGGACAACAGGACGAGCAGCCCGAAGATGCAACAGGACAGACGCACAGAGGACGAGATGACCACCAGGTTAGGTCCACCCCTTGAGGCTTCTATCCATTTCCGGCAGCTGGAACGGTCACTCTTATACCGAGGATGACCTAGGCCCTCAGAGAGTTCGTCCGCCAGCTATACACCTGGCTAGTGAGGTCTTTTGTGGTCTGATCTCTTTTCCTTGACGATGTTCTCCGACTTCTTTCAGATTGGTAGCTATCTTCATTTGGTGTGGCCCACCAGGGCCTCTAGGTGCCAGCTGTGAGTGAGGGATGATAATTCTGGTGTGTCTTATTTCTGTGGTGGCATCCCCTCTTGATCTGGTCATTTATCTTTTCCTCCGCTTTGCGTCGGAGGTGGTTGAGCAAGGCGCGATGTAATGGAGGCGCTGGAATGTGTTGCTGACGGCTGCATTTCCTCCTCCAGGAACTCCGGGCTGAGATTCTTAAAGCACCTCGGACGAAGTACCCCGATGGGCACGC
>NC_051403.1:31213944-31215837 GCF_015228065.2 Penaeus monodon
GAAGAGTAAGAGAAAAAGGTTTGGGAGGAGGGAAGAGGAGAGAAAAGAAAAAGAGGAAAGCAGAAAGGGGAAAAAGGGGAAAATGGGGGAGAGAGGAAAAAAGAAAGAGAAGAGAGAGGAGAAGGAGAGGAGAAGAGAGAGAAGAAAAGGGAGAGAGGGAGAGACCGAAGAAACGAGAAAGAGGAAGAAAAAAGAGAGAAGAAAGGAAACAAAAAAGAGAAAAAAAGAAGAAAAGAAGAGAGAAAGAGGAGAGAGGGAGAGAGAGAGAGAGAATAGAGAAAAAGAGAGATAGGAAGAGAAGAAGAGAGAGGAGAAGAAAAGAGAAAAGAGAGAGATAGCTACTTAGGAAAATCCCCAGGGTTTCCTTACATGGACGCCAGATATAAGTTACTGAACAAATCCCTCGTCTGTAGATTCGCAGCTTCCCCCTATTTTTTTTTTTTTCTCCCATATTCCGATCCTGCCAAAAATTTTCAGAAAATCAAAGCCACACCACGTACAAAGGCCCTTTAATCTAACGAATAAATGACTCAACAGACGTTTTTAGGGGAAAACAAAAGGGAAAAGTGTAGGTCTTGCTGAACGGTTATAAACTTTTCGTTTTTCATTCCTGTGGGGTTGTGATACAGGTGCTGGTCCCCTTACTCGTTCTAATTGTATTTCCCACACACACACACAACAAACAAAACACACACAAAAAACACACCCCCAAAAACACACACACCCCAACACACACACACACACACACACCCACCCATTCACACCACACCACACACCCACACAACACACACACACACACTTCACCCATACACCAATTTTACACACACCACACACACACACAACACACACACACAAAACCAAACACAACACAACACCAAAACACAAAAACAACACACCACACAACCACACACACAAACACACAAAACACACAACACCACACAACACCACCTATATGTATATGATATAATACATCTTATAGTGTCTTTTTTTTGCAATAATTATGTATGGAAACTGTATCACCATTATATACATTGTGTATCAACTCACAACAAACACACACACATAACGATATATTATATATAAAATATATATTAAAATAATATTTATATATATTTTAAATTTTAAAATATAAAATATATTTATTATTTTCTATATTTATAATATAATATCTTATTTTTTTAATTTTAATTTTATTGTATTTATTTTATTTATTTTTTTTATATAAAAAATATATAAAAATAAAATTAATTATATTTTAATTTAAATAAATTTATATTATTAATAAAATTAATTTGTATGTTTTAATTTTTTTTCGTTTTTTAAAATCCTTTCCACTTTTTTTCTTCTTTATGTCCTTTTTACTTTTACACGAACTAAATATTAACCCTAGAAACCAGGGTTGTAAACTCAATTTTTTTTTTCTAAATACTTTTTTTATTTTATTTATTTTTATATTACAAAAATTGATAATTTTTATAAAGCCCAACACCCCCCCCACCCCCGACCCCCCCCCCAAAACAGAAACACCCCCACAACCCCAACCCCACCCCCCCCAACTATTTTGTGTTAAAAAATTTTTTTCATTTATATACATCTACATAATTTTTTATATAATTATAATTTATTATTATATTATATATAATATAATATAATTATATGAATTACTAACAAACATAATGTAAATATAATAACAAATATAAAATAATATATAATATATATATAAATATATATATAAAATATATAAGATAACACCACAACACAACACCACAAAAACACCACACAACAAAAACCCCCCACACAAACACACACAACACACACACAACACCACACCACACACAAAACAAAAACACAAAAAATCAAAAAAAAAAAAAAAAAAAAAAAAAAAAAAAAAAA
>NC_051403.1:31225937-31237403 GCF_015228065.2 Penaeus monodon
ATGAATTCTTCCATCTCGTTTTAGTTCTCTTTATTTCGTTCGGCAAATTTTAGCATAGGTACCCCTATAGCAGATGATGGTTGGGCATCTACTATTTGGACTGGTGTTTTATATCTTTGAGGAGTGTTTGTTGTGGGTATGGCTGGGGTTTCTAGAGGTGAAGTCGGAGATCACGGGAGAACCGGCAGGCTCCCCCAGTCCCTCCAAGGACTGGACAGTCCCTGTGTTGCTGCTGCTTAGTCGTGTTCTGCTGGGGGATCGGGGAATGCTGATCTTGGTTTCTTTGGGTTGTTGTTTGAGATTTGCGAAGTCCTGGCTTCACCCGGGGCCCTTTATACATATGGTCCGCCTGTGTCAAACTATTATGGTTGTCTCATTTTATTCTCTGACACTCTATGCTTACCGTGGTGGGGGATTGCCAGCAAGTGCTCCTGCCGCCATGGTGTAAGCATGTGGCATAAACTCATTTCCAGCCTGGCCCGGGTGTGTGGTTGGACCCTGTCTCAGAAATTGTGTATGCTCACAATTTACCATAATACCCTCTAGCCGGTACCATCTGGCTGAGGGGGAGGATCTCGTTTTCCCCTCTGTGAATCTGCAGGAGAAAGGCACGAGCTTGTTGTCCTAAGATTTTTTGGCTTGGTTTTATGATCATGGGATTTGGGGGCATACCCCTGTCAATGTCGCTAGTCTTTCAGCAAGGTCATTTCCCTCTGATGCTATGTGGCTAGGGACCCAGTTTATGATTATTATTCTACCCTAAGAAAGAATCCTCTGTGCTATTGTGAGGACAGTGGTCGGATAATTTTCCCCTTTTGGTGCTTTGCTGTAGACAATCTTGGCTGCCCTGGAGTCTGTAGAACCCATTGCCTTCCCTCGGGGACGCGGGGGCTAGGCTCCCATATCGAACGGGCTTTCCCTGATGAGGGGGCGTTGTCTTTACCTCATGGTTTGGGTGTGGTACCCTTCCCGCAAGCTGAAAAAGGTTTGTCCCCACGGTGGTGTTTCAAAAAAGTTGGGGGGGGGGGAAATCCATCCCCTGGGAAAGTAGTTTTTTTGAGTATAGTGTATCAACACCCTGGTGTGTGGACACCAAAAGTTGTTTTGAAAACGCTCGTGGTCTTGTTCAGGTGCTGGTATTTTTTTGTCTCATTTTGTGTTCCGGGGAGTTTGGGGATCCCTTTTAAAAAGGGAACTGAGCTGTCTTAGAGAAATTCGTAATTCCAGGGGAAAGGTTTTTCTCCATGGGAGGTTGAGAGCCTTTCCCAAAATGATTCGGGCAGCTTTTTTTTGAATGTCCCCAAATTTTTTCTCTTATTTCGGCTTTACAATTGGGAGACAGAAGCAAGGGGATGGATGGCTGTACTATTATTCTTAGTACTTATTCTGCCTCCTTTTCTCCCAGACATTGCTCTGGTTTTGTTTTGTTTGGTCCCCAAAGTACAGGCCTCCTTTTTAAAAGGAGAGGGCCCGGTCAATCATTATTCAAGGTTTTGGGAAAGACCTTTGATCCATTCTATCCTTCCCCTGGATTCTCGACTTGTCCCTTAAACATTAGTCTCAGACCCATGGCTTTGGTTTTGGGGCTACAAGATCTTCTCCTGTCCACAGTACTCCTCAATTCAAGGTCCTACGCGCTAGTTTTCTCGGCAAGTGCTCCAGGGGAATGACTGAAAGGGTCTTTTGCTAGGAGATGATTTTGCCTCACTGGGAGCTGTATTTTGAGGATGCAGGACTTTAGGGTGTTAAAAGGGCTGGACTGAGGACCCCACCTAGTTATCCATTTTCCATTGGCTTACTTTGATAGGTAACCTTGGAATCTGTTTTGGCTTTTCTTCCCTGAATAGTCACCTACCAAAAGCCAAAGCTCTCCCCTGATTCCCCCCTGGTCAGGGTCTCCCGAAAAGCAAAAAAACTTGCTAATCCAAAAGCCTTCCCCAGGGCTAGGAATACTACCACAAAAGGGGCATGCTGATTGTCTTGAGTGTGGCTATTCTGTGTGCTGTCCAGCCCCCTTTGAAACCCTAAGGTGTTCATGGGGGGTCCCATTTTTTATTGGAGTCGGGTTTTGTACCATTCTCCGGGGGTCTTCCCAGACAGCTGGGGAAGATTGGCGTATTTCCTGGGTTCTATGGTTTTGGGATGGCTATATGGCCCTCTTCCCAACTCGGGGTAGATGGAATTTCCCCGGCTTTTGATGGTTGCAGGAATGCAAACTCACCCGCCAAACCTAGTGGGAAAGATGGGGGATGAAACCCCTCAAAACCCGGGCTGTGCAAAACTGTTTTTTTTTGGGTTGCTTGTTCCCTCAAAAGAAGATAACATCTGAGTTACCGGGTTTTTTCTGCCCTCTCTCAGCAGTTTCAAGTCTGCCTGGTATAGGGATTGTTTGGTTTCCCTCATTTTACTGGCAGACTGTTCTGCGGGGGCTCACAGGAAATTGTGCACCAGTCTGTTTTTTTTTTCCCTTTGGGGGGCGTGGTGTTGCACCCTTTGGGGGTGGCGGCTAGTACTCACCCGACCCACTGCCACACTCAAAGGGTTTTTTTTCCCTTTTAAAATTTTTTTTTCACTCTGTGGTTGACTTCCTTAAACCGTCCCTTAAAGTACCAGGGGTCTTTATAACTCCGGACCTGGGGCCATTTTTTTGGTATTTTCTTGAGGCTGCTGATTTTTTTGCACTGATAAGTCTGGCTTCAAAAAAAACTTACACATTTTTGCTTTATGGGTTTATTGCTTCTAAGACTTGGGCCAAAGGGATCCTGAAAAGGGTTGCCTTGGCCCCTTTTCTGTTTTCCATTTTGGGTTTGCTTGGATTTGATTTGGGGGGGCCAAAATCCAGAGGGGAGTAACAATTCCTTAAACGTCACTTTGGGAGTCTAATCGACACACCATCTAAATTCTCTCCACCAGACCCCAGTGACCCAAGTAAGGTCTAGGACCCTCTTTGACATGTGTTTTCTCCTGGGTATTGAAAACAATCTTGGGGAAAGTCTCAAGGGGGGGGGTTTTGGGTATGTGTGGCCTGCCGCATCCGAACCCTGGGGAGCCAGGTGGGTGGTTTGCATTGAAATCTACCCCCCATATCCACGGTATTGTTTGCAGTACACAACCCGGGTGATGTCTAAGCTCTACAGCCTTGCCTGCTGATACATTTGGGAGTTTTTAGGGGGCCCCCCGCCAGGGGAATCTCAACGGCAAAAATTCAACATCCCTCCACAGTGCGGTCATCGCTTTGCTGAGCAAGGGCTGTTGCTGTGACCAGGGTGATAAAACCTCTTTTGCCAGCTATACTTGGCAGCATAAAGAATGATTCCTGGAAGCAAACAGCCCCTCTTTTAAATGTTCCTGGCATGAAAATTTCATTTTTCCTTGATCGCACAATTCAGGGAAAAATGTTTTTTTTGTATTGAAGCCTAGATTTCCACTGTGATGCTTAGTTTGTGTGTCTAAAGTTACTTGGTGATAGTTACATCAAGATACTTCATTTCAGTTTAAAGGTCAGTTTTTTTTAAGTTTGACAACTCCATTTAAATCCTCGTGGTTGAGGGAGCTTTATCTATTTTTGTCAGGAAACCTTGGTCCCGGGGAGGTGAAAGCCTTTGGTAACCGAATTTTGTGATTTTGGCTTGCCCTTTCCTTTGCTGACTTTACCTGAGTAAGGTCGCTTGTTCGGCACTGGCTGCAAAAATCCTTCTGTTCTTGCTCTGCCTTGGGGGTTGGGCCGGGGTTTTGGGGGTGGGGAGGTGTTTCTCGTCGGGGGTGAGGGTGGGGTTGCTTTGGCTCTGTTCAGCTTCTTCCTTTTGGGACAAAAACAGTCTGGGTCTTGCTATCAGGCATTGGACTGCCTTCTCCCCCTCCTCATAGACCTCCCCAAAGCTGTTCTACTGCACTGGGGAACTTTTTTCCCGTCAAGAGTTTATTGCTTCTTGGGGGGGCCCTTTCATTTTTTCTCTAAAACCTTTTATTCCTGTGGTTTTTTTTCTGCATTTTAGAAATGTGGGAAACGCTGTGGAGGAGCTTCCTTTCTTTTGGGGGTCAGGAAGCTTTTCCCTTTTTTTCGTCCCCAGACATGGGGGCCCGGGCGGGAGGAAAAAAGTCTGTTTCCTTTTAGCCCTCTTGTCCCTAGGGCCCCTCTTTCCCCGGGGTGCAAACCAGGGCCCAGGGGGTGGCCCTGGCACTGTTTGGGAAATTTTGGTCCCTTTTTCCCTTTGGGCCCTTCCTTTTGGGGCCTTAAGGGACACCCCGGTTTGTGACCTTGCACAGATCCACATTTAGGGTTAGCCTTTCACTAGCCTGGTGGGGCCGTTCTCAGGCACATATGTTCTTGCTGAAGAGTCCCCCTTTCCCAGATCGAGGGTATATTTGGGGGTTTTCCAGGTCCCCCAAATTGCTTGGTTGGGGTCCCCTTTCACATTTAGGAACTCCATGACCTTGGGTATGATGTGATCCCCACCCCATCAATGAAGTGGAAAACCAAGTAGAATAGTGGCGAGAGACACTTTCCTTCCTTTCATTTAGCTCCTTGGTTTCCTGCAGGAAATTCAGGGTAGCTTGGTCTTTGGGTATAATAATAATGCCCTGGTCTCTGGCAACCTGGATTGACTACCGGATTTTTCGCTGCATCTCCAATGCTCTGTCCAGTTGTAGGCATTGTCGAAGCCTTCGGGTTTAGAGGGAACCTTAAACTGTGGGAAACGCCTAGGGGGTCCAGACTCTCCCTAAGACTCTGGCCTGGGTCGTTTCAGACCGCCCTTTCGGCTTAAATTCTAGGCTACGGTCGTGGAAACATTTATATCTCTTTATTCTCTTTCTTTCGAGTCTAACAAAGGGAAGCTGTATATTAGAACTAATGTCTAACAACCACAGGGGTGATGAGAGGATATACACAGCCAATGGCAGTTGTACAGCCACTCACAGGACCAGTGTGAGTGTCAACAGCGACATTGACTGCCTGACTCTAGCCGCCGGAAGGAAACCAGCCGATTGATCTGAGCAGGCCAAGATCAGACCACCTGTCTTGCTGGAATATGGGACTGAAGAACATGTTACTAGCCACTAGGCATACTCATGCACAGCATCGCTCAACCTCCAGACTTCCATCTCCACAGTGCACAGGGATGCCACACAAGGTAAACATGGGGTAGGTGTGAGCCCCTGAGAAGAGACCAGAGAGGAGGCCCTTCCACCTGCAAGCTAGGCATCATTGTTTGGAACCCTTTCTACCTTCCTCTTCAGTCAGACAGCCACCAAAGCTGTATCACCTCACAGCTCCAGTCCTGCATCTCTATGAGGAGTTCCAGTGGCAGGACCACGAGTGGTGGATCTTGGTTCCGATTCTGCGGCTTGAGTACACGAGCATTGTGCATGCAAGCAGGGAGCGGGGGGAGGCTGTTGTCCCATGACCGCGGACATGGCTGCAGACCTGATGTGATCCAACCTGGGAAACTATGCTGAACTTCAGGTGGTGGGGGCGTGCTGCTACACTCCACTGATGAAGTCTTACATAGTCTGACATGAATAGCTAGACATATCTACCTCAGTATATCAGAATTTATATGCGAATCCGAAATGTAGATTAGCTAGAATCAAGGATTGAGTTGTACATTTCTGATCTTAGAATATTTGCATGCCAGAAAGTTTGCAAAGTTTTTTCATTAATGCGTACATTCTGTAGCATATCATTAAATGTTGAATACAATGTAGTAGTTGAAATAATTTTGTACCAACCATTGTTAATTTATCTCTTTATTGTTAATATCAACGTTAATTTTCATGTTTGTGATCCATTTTCTGTGTGAGCTCACTCTCATTTCACACTCACTCTTGCTCACACACACTCCACGCAGAACAAAAAGCACTGAAACCTTTTCATTAATTGGGTTTGTTGCTGTCGTAGTTGAAGGCGTGAAGATCGATGGTATATCTCTTTTGCCTGCGATATATCATGCATATAATCACGATTTGTGTAAGCTATTAGACCAGAAGACCAGTGGGCTCCATGTGTTTACCACGTGACTCAATTCGAACCATCTCCGTAGCGGGGGCCTACATGACGACTATAGCTGACTCTGTTTGACCTGCAGTTCGCCTCCAGAAGTCACAGTGTCATGGATACCACTATCCTCCAGCCCCTCCACGGCAGGACATGACACACCGCACTCCGCGCTTGCTCCAAGACAGCGCATCCAGATTATTCTGTGTTGTACTCTTCGTCAATAAAAAGGCAAGCCGTTTAACCATTATTACTGTCCAACACAGTCATTACTCTCCAGCCAGTCCTAGGCCCCCACAGCCTATTATAGGTGTGTGTGTGCGTGCGTGCGTGCGTGCGTGTGTGTATGTGTGTGTTGTGTCAGAGAGAGAGAGAGACACATGCACACACACACACATACATACATACATATATACATGTGTGTGTGTGTGTATGTATGTGTATGAATATATATGAAAATATATATATATATATATCATAGCATATTATTATACATGAGTCTATTTCTGTTACCAGTGGACCACGTGGACTCCAAGTGCCAAATAGGAACCATTCACTCAGCGAGGGCGTAGATGACGTGTTATCTGATCTCGCTTGACCCTTCAGTTCGTGTCCAACGCACTGCACGGTAAGGTTGGCCTAGCCTCCCCCTCCAGGCGGGGGACCCGACACCGTCGTCGTAGCGTGTGTTGACCTCTTAAGTGTGTTTTGAGTCCCTGTCAGCCACTGTACTAGAGCACATATAGCCTTTTACAAACTGTGACAGGGCGGGCGCTGTGTCCTTCCGGAAGGGTCAAGACATGACCGCTTGGTTCCCTGTAATTTGGTTGTTGCTTTGTTGATGCCTTGGGGATTAACCGTAGCATTGTTACATTGCTTTGGTGACACGTTCTATCGGCGCTAGAACGGAGCGTGTAACGCAATTTTATTAAAAATCATTATATTGAATATAGCATATGATCTTCCCCATATCATAGTGCACAGGATTGCCGATATTACCCCGGGGTTGCGTAAACTCATAATAGGTCTGCACTCTGACGTTTGACAGTAGGTACAGGTAAAACCGAAGTTATTCGTTCGATCGACTGTGACCCGTGGTTACGTCCGTTAATTAATGTAGGACTAGGGTTTAAGCTAGAATAATTATTTGCTTATTAATCACACCTTTCTCATCCTCTTGAAGTCGCTAGCATGTTTTGGGTAATTCCCAGGCGATCATGTGATTCGTAAATATCGGTAAGAAATGTCGCGAGCACCCATCACAGATACGCAGAAAAGAGTAGGTTATTTATAGATTTTCCTGGCTCGAGTCGTTCAGTCAATGTACAGCATTTTGGTATAGGATCCCCCCGTCGATGAAGTTAACATGCATAGGTAGACATGTACCTCGGCAGTTCAGATTGCTGACCCTGAGAAGATTTGCTTGTTAGATAGCTTGCGAATAGGTTTTCATGTCACCATTCATTCATGCGTACATTCAACTATCATTAAATGTGAATTCAGTGTGGTAGTTGAAATAATTTTATATAGCTAGCATTGCTAATTTCCCTCAGGTTTCTAATAGTGAACATTAATATTCGTGTTTGCGATTCATTCTCTGTGTGAGATCACTCTTGCTTTCACTCTCATTCACGCTAGCTGTCACTCACACACGCATACACCCATACACTCACCTCACTCATCCACGCATTACAAAAGACACTGAAACCTTTTCATTAATAGGGTTGTTGCTGTCTTAGTGCCGGTGTAAAGATTTATGATGTATCTCTTTAGCCAGCAATTTTGTCAGTCGTGACAAGTGACTATGTACAATTTACATTTATTTCTTCTCTGTGTGACGACAGTGGTTCAAGTAAATCCTTGCGGTTGCCGTTGTCATTTCCCTTATCTACTCTCATATCTATCAGAGACGGTTGGTAGTTCAAGCCAGGTCCATGCCGATCGCTACTGATGTCTCCCTCTTCTATTTTCTTCTTTATCTTTGTGAAAATAAACACAAAGCGAAAAAAAAGACAAAAATAAATTAAAAACGAAAATTAAAAACCACAAATTTTTATAAATAACCGGCTAGTGGTACTTAACACCCCCTCTTCTCTGTTGCCTTTCTTTTTCTCTTACTCTGGCCCTTACGTGTATGATTTGGTTCCCCAACAATATATTGCAGTCGGACCGACGATAGCCGACACGGCACCGAAGGAGGACCCTGCTGCAGAACCGGTAACCTTAGGATGCTGTGGGAAGGACGTTATCGGATGATCGCCATAGGCCTGCTCGAGCCATATAGCATATACATAAGTCTATTTCTGTTACCAGTGGACCACGTGTGTTTGCCACATGGCCCCAAGTCCCAAATAGGAACCATTCACTCAGCGAGGGCGTAGATGACATTGTTATCTGATCTCGCTTGACCCTTCAGTTCGTGACCAGAGCTCGACGCGGTAAGGTCGGCCTAGCCCTCCCCCTCCGGGCTGGCTGACCTGACCCTACCCACATACCACTATTACCATATAGATATATATATACATCTATATATATAATATATATATATAATATATATATATATATATATATATATATATATATATATATATATATATATATATATATATATATAGACATCGTCTCGTGTTCCATACTTGTGTGTGTTGTGTCAACTCTTAGAAATAAAGAGTCACGCCGTTTAACAAGTATAACTACCCTCTGTTCACCATTATACTAAGGATTATAACCTTTTACACATATATACATACACACACACACAAACATATATATATGTGTGTCTGTGTGTGTGTTCACACATACACACATATCGATATCGACCTGGCTTTTAATTTGTGTACCTATTTATCTATATATCTATATTAAACTCCATATATATATATATATATATATATATATATATAGTATATATATATATATATATATATATATATTCATATGTATATATTTATTTTATATATATACAAACATATATACATATAAATGAATAAGTAAATAAATAAATAAATAAATATATATATATATATATATATATATATTATATAGATATATATATAGATATAATATAATATACACACACACACCACACACACACACACACACACACACACACACACACACACACACACACACACACATACACACACACACACACATATATATAATTCATATGTAATTTATTTATATATATACACATATTACAAAGAATAAGTATAACAATATATATATATATATATAGATATATATAATATATATATATATATATATGTATATATATATATATATATATATATATATATATATATATATATATATAATATAACACACACACACACACACACACACACACACACACACACACACACACACACACACACACACACGCACGCACGCACGCACACATATATCTATATACATATATACATACATATATATATATGTATATATACATATACATATATATATATATATATATATATTTATATGTATAAACATATACATATATATGTATATATATATACATATATATGTATATATATATACATATATATGTATATATACATATATGAATATATGTATATATGAATATATTTATATATACTCAGGGTAATGTAAAGCAATGTGGACACGCCATGGCTTCATACTAAATCTTGCCCCCGCACTCCTGGGGTTAATGGGTGGCCCAATTGGCAGCAAATTGAATAGTTGTTGGTGCTGGGGGGGAGGGCAAACCTTCCTCTTGCCAACAAGTAGGCAGGCTGAACTCTTCATCTATAAAAGGCAAGTCGTTTAACCACTATTACTGTTGGCGACCGCTGGGACTCGGTCTGGTGGCGGGGGTTACCCGTCGTCCCGTCTGGTTTCCGGCGGTCGCCAACTTAGCATGAGGATTGTGGGGCAAATCCCACGGGACCCCCACAGATGGATTATGGGGCCTGCAGCCAGCCAGCCAGCATCGGTGGGAGTGGCAGAGGTGGCGTCCACCCGGAGTGACTGACCGAGGTTAAACCGCAGGCGGACTATAAGGGTGGGGTCTTGAAACATCCACTCTGTGTGACAGGAAGATCGGTTACCACTACTGTCGAGGGAGCTGAAGCAGCTGAGGGTTGAGGTGGCTGCTCTCTCAGAGGTGAGAAGACCTGGCAGTGGCATGATTAGTGTGAGTGGCTACACTTATTACTGGTTGGGCTTTAGCAATGGTCACCTTCTCCAGGGAGTAGCTATAGCCATCTCCAGCAGACTTAAATCCTCGGTAGTGAAGGTCACTCCATTCGAAGGGTGCATTGAGACTGATACTTACATTTGACTTTATGTCTCTCGTTGTTGTGTACGCTTCTACCGATGTTTATGAACCTGATGGGAAAGAGATGTTTTATGCCAAACTTACTTCTGTGACAGACAGTATCTGGCTGCGACCAAGCTGGCTTTGAGATGTTTGTCAGTCCTCATGGTTCAGGAGTTGATGCTGGCAGTGAGAATAGCCTCCTTTTCCAGGGCTTTGCTAGGTCCCAGAAGTGAGGATTTCTGGCTCTTGGTATCAGCATTTTTACTCACATTGTTGGACTTGATACAGCAATACAGGCAATGTGGCCAAGGAGATCTATCACATCCTCATTAGCACTCACTGGAGGATCCTACAGAAATGCAGGGTATATCGGAGTGCCAAGTTCTGTGGAACTGATCTTAGATTAGTTGTGGCTACTCTCCAGGTACACTTCAGAACACCTTAGGATGTGGACAGGGAGGGGAGTGTGCCTAGTGGTTTGCTGAAGCTATCTCTGTTGCTTCACAGCACTGGGCCTGATGAACCCTGTTCTTCTGTGGGACACCTTCAACCATGAAACGCTTGATGCAGCCCAAGAATCAATTGGTGAATGCCCAAGAGCAGACAGAATTTCATCTCACAGGAGACTCTAGAAGCCACAGATGCTTGTCATGTGGCCTGGACTGTCAGGGAATGATTCATTACTGATTCACTGGTGCGCAGGACTAGGTCACTGCCGAGAAGGGACAAGGAGAAAGCCGAACTGCAAGCCATCCTCACAGACAAATGCAGTCCACTCAGCAAGTAGCCAAATAATCTCAGATCCTATGGGGGTGCAGGAGCTTGGGCTGAGTATTTTGAGCAGCTGTACCAGGTTGATCACCCAACAATTAACTTGGATGCAGGTAGTGTTTGAGATTCCTTTGCAGACCCACCCATCAGTGAGGATAGCAGATGCTATCTACGGCCATCCCAGCAGAACTGTTAAAGGCTGATGGAGAACCTATGGCAAGGTGCTTGCATGCTGTCCTGTCTGCCATCTGGTAGACTGGTATCATTCCCCTGACCTACTGAGGGGTGTGGTCATCCCTCTCTGGAAGGGGAAGGAGATCAGTGTGACTGCAGCAATCACCGATGCATTACACTACTCAGTATACCGGGCAAGGTTCTCACACCTTCTGAGGCAGCAACCAAGAGGATTCTCTTC
>NC_051403.1:31237503-31257503 GCF_015228065.2 Penaeus monodon
AGGCCCCGTAGGAGATGGTTCGAATGAGTCACGTGGTAAACACATGGAGCTCACTGGTCTTCTGGTCTAATAGCTTACACAAATCGTGATTATATGCATGATATATCGCAGGCAAAAGAGATATACCATCGATCTTCAGCCTTCAACTACGACAGCAACAAACCCAATTAATGAAAAGGTTTCAGTGCTTTTTGTTCTGCGTGGAGTGTGTGTGAGCAAGAGTGAGTGTGAAATGAGAGTGAGCTCACACAGAAAATGGATCACAAACATGAAAATTAACGTTGATATTAACAATAAAGAGATAAATTAACAATGGTTTGGTACAAAATTATTTCAACTACTACATTGTATTCAACATTTAATGATATGCTACAGAATGTACGCATTAATGAAAAAACTTTGCAAACTTTCTGGCATGCAAATATTCTAAGATCAGAAATGTACAACTCAATCCTTGATTCTAGCTAATCTACATTTCGGATTCGCATATAAATTCTGATATACTGAGGTAGATATGTCTAGCTATGCATGTCAGACTATGTAAGACTTCATCAGTGGGAGTGTAGCAGCACGCCCCCACCACCTGAAGTTCAGCATAGTTTCCCAGGTTGGATCACATCAGGTCTGCAGCCATGTCCGCGGTCATGGGACAACAGCCTCCCCCCGCTCCCTGCTTGCATGCACAATGCTCGTGTACTCAAGCCGCAGAATCCGGAACCAAGATCCACCACTCGTGGTCCTGCCACTGGAACCTCCTCATAGAGATGCAGGACTGGAGCTGTGAGGTGATACAGCCTTTGGGTGGCTGTCTGACTGAAGAGGAAGGTAGAAAGGGTTCCAAACAATGATGCCTAGCTTGCAGGTGGAAGGGCATCCCCTCTGGTCTCTTCTCAGGGGCTCACACCTACCCGCATGTTTACCTTGTGTGGCATCCCTGTGCACTGTGGAGATGGAAGTCCTGGAGGTTGAGCGATGCTGTGCATGAGTATGCCTAGTGGCTAGTAACATGTTTCTTCAGTCCCATATTCCAGCAAGACAGGTGGTCTGATCTTGGCCTGCTCAGATCAATCGGCTGGTTTCCTTCCGGCGGCTAGAGTCAGGCAGTCAATGTCGCTGTTGACACTCACACTGGTCCTGTGAGTGGCTGTACAACTGCCATTGGCTGTGTATATCCTCTCATCACCCCTGTGGTTGTTAGACATTAGTTCTAATATACAGCTTCCCTTTGTTAGACTCGAAAGAAAGAGAATAAAGAGATATAAATGTTTCCACGACCGTAGCCTAGAATTTAAGCCGAAAGGGCGGTCTGAAACGACCCAGGCCAGAGACAGACTCTTAGGGAGAGTCTGGACCCCCTAGGCGTTTCCCACAGTTTAAGGTTCCCTCTAAACCCGAAGGCTTTGACAATGCCTACAACTGGACAGAGCATTGGAGATGCAGCGAAAAATCCGGTAGTCAATCCAGGTTGCCAGAGACCAGGGCATTATTATTATACCCAAAGACCAAGCTACCCTGAATTTCCTGCAGGAAACCAAGGAGCTAAATGAAAGGAAGGAAAGTGTCTCTCGCCACTACTTGCTACTTGGATTCTCACTATCATATGATGTGGGTGTGATCACATCATACCCACAGGTCATGGACGCTTCCTGAATGTCGAAAGGGTAGACCCCAACCAAGCAAGTCCTGGTGACCCTGGAAGAAGCCCCAATTACTACCCTCGATCTGGGTAACTGGGACTCCTTCAGTCTAAGAACATATGTGCCTGAGATACGGCCACCACCAGGCTAGCTGCAAGGCTAAGCCTAAATGTGGTATCTGTAGCAAGGCTCACAACACCGAGGTGTGCCTTAAGGCCCACAAGGAAGGCCAAAGGGACACAAGAGCCAAATGTCCCAACAGTGCCAGGGGCCATCACACCTAGGGCCTGGCTTGCACTGCCAGGAAAGAGGCGGCCCTCAGGCGACAAGAGGTTGCTAAAAAGTGACCAGACTTTGTTCCTCCTCGCCCAGGCACCCATGTCTGGGGACAGAACAAAAGGGAAAAGACTTCCTGACCTCCTAAAAGAAAGGAAGCTCCTCCACAGCCAGTTTCCCACCATTTCTAAAATGCAGAAAAAGAACCACAGGAATAAAGGTTCAGAGAACACTGCAAAGGCCTCCCCAAGAAGCAATAATCTCTTTGACGAAGAAGATATGACTTTCCTGTTGACCGCTGTAGTCAGTGCAGTAGCAACAGCTTTGGGGAGGTCCTATGAGGAGGCGGAGAAGGCAGTCACAATCGCCATGATAGCAATGACCCAGACTGTTGTTGTCCTGAAAGGAAGGAAGCTGAACAGAGCCAAAGCAACCCCACCCTCACCCCAAGACGAGAATCACCTCCCCACCCCAACCCTGGCCATACCCTCACAGGCAGAGCAAGAACAGAATGGATTTGTGCAGCCAGTGCCAGAACAAGCTGACCTTACTCAGGTAAAGTCAGCAAAGTGAAGTGAGCTAAGCCAAACTCACAAAATTCAGAGTTACCAAAGGCTCTTCACCTCCCAGTGGACCCAAGGTTAGCCTGACAAAAATAGATAAAGCTCCCTCAACCAGCGAGGACTTCACAATGGAGTTGTCAAACTTCAACACAACTGACTCTGAAACTGAATATGAAGTCGTCTCTGATGTAACTATCACCAAGTAACTTCATGACACACAATCTAAGCATCCTACAGTGGAACATCTATGGCTTCAATACAAAGAAAGCCATTTTCCATGCAATTGTGCGATCAAGGAACATGAAATTGTCATGCACCAGGACACATTAATAGAGGGGACTGTTTGCTTCTCAGGATATCATGTCTTCATGCTGCCAAGTATAGCTGGCAAAAGAGGTTTGATCACCCTGGTCACAGCAACAGTCCCTTGCTCAGCAACAGCTGATGCACCGCACTGTGGAGAGGATGTTGAATCTCTTGCCGTTGAGATTCACCTGGCTGGGGGCCCCCTCAAACTGCACAATGTATACAGCAGGCCAGGCTGTAGGAGCTTAGACATCAGCCAGGTCTGTGCTACTGCAGCACAATACCGTGTGATTATAGGGGTAGACTTCAATGCAAACCACCCCATCCTGGCTCCCTGCAGGGTATCGGATGCGGCAGGCCATCACATAGCCAACGCGCTTGAGACTTTCCCCAAGATTGCTCTTCTCAATATCCAGGAGCCAACACATGTCAAAGGCAGGGTCCTAGACCTTACCTTGGTCACTGCGGCTCTGGTGGAGAGAATTAGATGGTGTGTCGATTAGACTGCCACAAGTGACGATTAAGGAATTGTTACTACCCTCATGGATGTTGGCCCAGCCCAAATCAAATCCAAGCAAATCCAAAATGGAAAACAGACAAGGCCAACTGGCAAGCCTTTCAGGATGCCTTGGCCCAATGTCTTAGAAGCAATGAACTCCCATAAAGCAAAAATGTGTAAGTGCTTGAAGCCAGACTTATCAGTGCCACAAATCAAGCAGCCTCACAGACAATACCTAAAACTCGGCCATGGTCCAGGAGTTATAAAGACGCCTGGTACTTTAATGACGAGATTAAGGAAGTCAACCACAGAGTGAAATAAAACATTTAAAGGCAAAAGACCTTGAGCTGTGGCAGTGGGTCAGGTGAGCTACTAGCTGCTCAGCCCCAAGGTGCACACACCACGACCCTCAAGCAGAAGCAAACAGACTGGTGCACAAGTTCTCTGTGAGAACAAGCAGCAACAGTCTGCCAGCTGAACTGAGGGCAAACCAACAATGCCTACAACCAGACAGACTTGCACATGTCTGAGAGAGGGCAGACAAACCCGGTAACTCAGATGTTATCTTCTCTCTGAGGGAACTAAGACAACCCTACAAAAACAGTTCTTGCACAGCCCCAGGTTCTGATGGGATTTCATACCCCATCATTTCCCATCTAGGATTGGCAGGTGAGTTTGCATTCCTGCAACTCATCAACAAGTCCTGGGAAACTTCCACTCTACCCCAGAGTTGGAAGAGGGCCATCATAGTTCCCATCCCAAAACCATAGAAGCCAGGGAAATACTGCCCAATCTCTCTCCTCAGCTGTCTGGGCAAGACGGCCGAGAGAATGGTACTAAACGGACTCCAATGGAAAATGGGACCCCCACATGAACACCTCTATGGTTTCACAAGGGGCATGAGCACAGCACACAGAATAGCCACACTCTTAAGCACAATCAGCACTGTCACTTTTGTGGTAGTATTCCTAGACCTGGAGAAGGCTTTTGGATTAGCAAGTCTTCTTGCTATTCAGGAGAGCCTGATCCAGAAGGGAATCAGAGGAGAGCTCTTGGCTTGGATAGGTGACTATTTCAGGGACAGAACAGCCAAAGTCAGATTCCAAGGTTACCTATCACAGTACATGCCACTGGAAAATGGATAACTTCAGGGTGGGGTCCTCAGTCCAGCCCTTTTCAACACCCTAATGTCCTGCATCCTCAAAATACAGCTCCCAGTGGGATGCAAGATCATCTCCTATGCAAAAGACCTTGCAGTCATCTCCACTGGAGCACATTGCCTGAGTAAAGCCTAGCGCTGTCAGGACCTTGAATCTGAGGAGTACTGTAGGACAGGACTGAAGATCTCTGTAGCCAAATCCAAAGCCATGGCTCTGAGACTAAATGTTCAAGGCACAAGTCTGAGAATCCAGGGAATGGATTAGAATGGATCCAGGTCTTCCAATACCTTGAGATAATGATTGACCGGACCCTCTCCTTTAAAAAGGAGGTCCTGTACTTGGTTGACCAAACCAAAGCAAGACCAGAGCAATGTCTGGGAGACACATAGGAGTCAGACATAGAGTACTAAGATCATAATATGTACATGCCATCCATCCCATTGCTTCTGTCTCCCTAATTGCTGTAAAGCCGAAATTAAGAGAAAAATTGGAGACAGTTCAAAATGAAGCTGCCAGAATCATTCTGGGACAAGGCTCTCAACCTCCTCATGGAGACAAACCTTCTCCCCCTGGAATTACGAATTGCTCTAATGACAGCTCAGTTCCTTTTAAAGGTTATCCAAGCTCCCAGGAACACAAACATGAGACAAAAAGTACTCAGACACCTAGAACAAGACCACGAGCAGTTTGCAAACAACTTCTGGCTGTCTCACACAGCCAGGGTGTTGATACACTATCAGCTCAAAGAATAACTACTTGCCGAGGGCATGGATTTCCCCCACCCCAACTTTATTGAAGCACCACCGTGGGCACAAACCTTTATCAGCTTTGCGGCAAGGGATACCACACAATCCATGAGCGTAACAGACAACGCCTCCTCACTACAGGCAAAGCCAGTTGCGATCATGGGAGCCCTAGCCCACGCGTCCCAGAGGGAAGGACACATGGTCATACGTACAGACTCCAGGGCAGCCAATGATTGTCTACAGCAAAGCTCACCCAAAGGGAACATCTACCTCCTGACCACTGTCCTCACAATAGCACAGAGGATTCTTGCTTAGGGTAGAATAATAATCATAAACTGGGTCCCTAGCCACATAGGCATCAGAGGGAATGACCTTGCTGAAAGACTAGCTGACATTGACAGGGTATGCCCCCAAATCCCATGATCATAAAACCAAGCCAAAAATCTTAAGGACAACAAGCTCGTGCCTTTCTCCTGCAGATTCACAGAGAGAAAACGAGATCCTCCCCCTCAGCCAGATGGTACTCGGCTAGATGGTATTATGGTAAATTGTGAGCATACACAATTTCTGAGACAGGGTCCAACCACAACAGCCAATGAGAGTGACTGCACAGGCTGGAAATGAGATTATGCCACATGCTTACACCATGGCGGCAGGAGCACTTGCTGGCAATCCCACCACCACGGTAAGCATAGAGTGTCAGAGAATAAAATGAGACAACCATAAATAGCTGACACAGGCTGGACCATATGTATGAAGGCCCGGGTGAAGCCAGGACTTCGCAAATCTCAAACAAACGAACAAAGAAACCAAGATCAGCATTCCCCGATCCTCCAGCAGAACACGACTACAGCAGCAGCAACACAGGGACTGTCCAGTCCTTAGACGACTGGGGGAGCCTGCCGGTTCTCCCGTTGATCTCCGACTTCACCTCTAGCACCCAGCCATACCCACAACAAACACTCCCAAGAGATAAGACACAGTCCAAAATAGTAGATGCCCAACCATCATCTGCTATAGGGGTACCTATGCTCAAATTGCCGAACGAAATGAAGAGAACTGAAACGAGATGGGAAGAATTCATAGTTAACCCACTCTTTTCTGGAAATCTGTGATGGGCGCTCGTGACATGGCCTACAGGGCCGAATCACATGATCGGCTGGAATTTCACCCAGAACACTCAGAATTTGTAGAGGGTGTGAAGGCTTCATTAATAAGAGAACAATGATTCTATCTTAAACCATAGTTCTACATTAATGAACTGACATAACTATGGGTCATACCAACTCAATAAAAGTTGCTAATCAAACGAATAACAACACTATACCCAAATAAAAATTTAAAATTAACTCACGTTTTCTAGGGCCGATAGAATGTGTCATTATTGAGCATTTGATGCTACTCCTATTCCTATTGTGTGTGAACAGTTACAAAACAACAAAAGAACAGGAACAGTGAGCTGTTCTACTCCCATAGTGCTTCCACGATGCGAGTGACTGGAAGTAAGAAAAGTGAGGTCAAGGTGCGACAAGGAAGCGCGTTATTAATGAGAGTAGAAATAATAGCTATGATGTTTGTGACAAAGATAAGTGAAATCAGTAAGAGATTTAGACGAACTGAAGAGTAAGAATGAATGAATTTCTAACAATCAATCAACGAAGCTCGTACAAGAGAAGAATGAAATACATAGAAGTTAATTCTCCGATTAACAGAAATCACACACAGGTCAAATTCGTTGTAGTTGAAAATATAAATCTCTAATAATGAGATGAATTAATTAATTATTTAATGAACGATATTTCGGGTTTGTTGGCAATACACAGCAACCAAAGATCAGAAGCGTTGAGATTGAGAACGCTGCCATTTTGTTACAAAGAGTCCCACACTTAACACTTGTACTGAGCAAAACTAAGTGAGAGTGACTGCACATATAATCTATACAGCTTAACACATTTATGTGACAAGAAGGGAGGAAAAAGAAGTGAAAAGGCCTAAAACGTGTACTCATGTGGTTTTGAAGACCTGTATCCTGGAAGCGTTGGTCAAGCGGACTTAGGTGACATGATTGTTCGTGTCGGGAGCCAAAAGGGCACAACGATCCCACTGCCACCAGAATGTAACAGTGATAGTGGTTAAACGGCTTGACTCTTTATTGATGAAGAGTACCAACACAGGATACGATGTCCGGCCCGCCTGCCTGGAGGGGCCAGAGGCTGGTGGTGACCTTGACACGGTGACTTCTGAAGGCGAACTGCAACTCAGACGGGGTCAGCTATAATCGTCATCTAAGCTCCCGCTACAGCCGAATTGACACAGAGCCACGTGGTTAACACATGGTGCCTACCTGGTCCTCTGGTTTAAAGGCTTACACAAATCGTGCTGAAGTGCATGAGACACACACATACGTGCAGGGGTCTGAGCAGTACAAACAACTTGGAGTATACTGAAAGTAAACTCCGGAGTGCAGCCTAAAAAATAACACTGAAATACTGCATATGCAGCCCAGCAGACCAGCTAGTACGATGTTTAAAGTATTTTGTGACTACTTCGTCCCTGACCCATTCGAAAATATTTTTGTATTTATCCCAATTTGATTGGCACTTTGCAGCAAATGCAAGCCTGTGATGAAGTCCAGCTTCTTCCGGGTACTTTTGTTACGGAAAACATCGTTTCCACCGTGGATTTACATTAAGAACAAAAATTCTTTATGTAGTTGAGGAATATATGTATATATATTATATATATATATATATATATATATAATATATATTATATATATATATATATATATATATATATATATATATATATATATATATATATATATACATATATACACACATATGTTTCCGTCTAGACCTAGCGAATTCGGAATGTTAATTCATATTATTTTACAATATGTGATGAAATTCACAAATTAATGTTGCAACCACTTCAGCTGTTTTGTTTGCTTATTTTCACATCTAATTCTCTCCTCGTTTTATACTGTTTATTATATTTTTTGTAAGTATCATTATCATCATCATTAGCATGATCATCGTTATCCTCATAAGCACTCTAATAAAAAGCACGCACTCACGCATGTGAGTGCGTGAGTACATCATGTGTGCAGGCGATGCGTGTGCACATGATGCACTCACGCACTCACATGCGGTGATCTGTGTGTGCATTCACGATGATTTACATAATTCTAGGTAAATAGAACCTAGATACGGTAGTGGGTCAGTTACTCACTATCGTGGATATGATGGTGGGTTGGGAACCACCAACAATGATTGCCTAAACAACTACTCCCCTGGGGAGGGATCACTGCTTAGCTGCCCCAGTATAAAGACTTAGTAGGCTACATGATGTCCACGGGGCGTCGAGTGGTGCGTCAAACACCGAGCCCGCGGGGACGTGGAAATGCCAGTTGGTGATTGGCGCGGGATGTCCAGCTTCTTCGAAGTGAGGCTGAAATGTATCCTGCTTCTGAAGTGAGAATAGGAACTGGGTGATGAAGCGTCGCCCGTCACACGGATCAACAAGGGGCACATCTCTCAGGACAGAACTAAGTCTAATTCTTCTATTTATCAAAATCCGCTAGGTTACTAGGACGGGATAGTTCCCACCCCCTACTAACAATCAAAAGAAAACAAGACTTAAATGGATAAGGGAAGAGTATAATGAGGTAATGTACTGCTTTTACTATACACTCAAGGAGCCTGCTGCAGAAGTTATGAGCATATTTCTGTTAGAGTTCCATTTGCCTCAAACTTCAATCACCCTAGGTCGGTGGTAGTGACCCGGTGTTTGATTTTAATTAGCACATAATGCGAACCAGCCCTATCACACCTAACAGCGGACCGAGAGAAGCGAGGTGACTTCTCAGCAGGCAACGGTCCACCCTCCCGAACTTTGGGCGTAATATTATGTCACGAGTCCTTCTTCATAAAAAAAAATCCCGTAATATTACGTCACCCGTTAGATGGGAGGATTTGTAAAGTCACAACCTACGGTTCTTCCCTTAGACCTCAAAGCTCATTTTGAAAACATTTAGATAAACAACAAGAAAGCAAGAAAGATGCAAGATGTATTATGCACATAAATATGCACACACACACACACACACACACACACCACACACACACCACACACACACACACACATATATATATATATATATATATATATATATATATATATATATATAGATATATAGATATATATATGTATATATATATATATATATATATATATATATATATATATATATATATATATATATATATATGTATATATACACACACAGAGACACACACACACACACACACAAATGAAAAGGAAAACAGCCACAATAAGAAATGAAACTAAATCGTGTCGTCTCGAACACACACACACACACATGTGTATATGTATATTTGTATATATATATATATATATATATATATATATATATATATATATATATATATATATATATATATATATATACATATATATATATATATATATATATATATATATATACATATATAGATATATATATATATATACATATATACATGTGTGTGTGTGTGTGTGTGTATGTGTGTGTAGGTATGTGTTTGTGTGTGTGTGTGTGTGTGTGTGTATGTGTTTACGTGTTCATCGTGGTGTTTGTGTGTTATAACTATATATACATCTATAGATATATAATCATATATAAGTATATATATATATATTATTCAAATAATATATCCATTGTTATTTTCCACAATAGAATTTTCCCGGGGGAAACGGATTCTTATTAGAAAAGGAGGGAAGGACCAGGGCAGCAGGAAAACCACATCATGAATTTACCTAAGGATTTTAAATCATTATTGATTAAAGCATAAAAACCAAATGTAACCACATGAAAGTTTCAGCTACTCTATACTTTGACAATAATTGCACACTACCCCCTCCCCCCTCCCGCGCACACCCCCTCCCTCACCCACCACAACGGACATCAAAGGGGCCCCCCCCCCCAAAAAATTTTTTTTTCCAAATCTCTGTAAACTGGCCGTCACGACCCAACATGACACACAGTCACATACTCCACTTTTCCACCTATGAGAATAATCGTAAGCAAAATATCTTACTTTGTTTCAGTGTAATATTTTCTCTCCTCAAAATTTTAGATTTAAGATTTGTGTTGCTGGTGTTCTTCTTTCTTATTTTCGCTGTAATTATATATTCAGTACTTATTACTTGTTTAACAATTGTTGTCTCTCTTTTTGGGGGTAATGCAGATTCATGATGATGCGACACAGTCCATTCATGTCCGAAAGCTCAATAAATGAAAATACGCATCATGTGTTTTCCTGCTTGTCCTGGTCCTCCTATTTACGTATGTAATATCTACGTAGATCGACATATATATAGTATAGTAAGTGTGTAAATATATATATCTTTATATGTACACAGACCACATACATACATACATTATATATTATATGTATATATATTAGATATATATATATAGATAATATATATGACATATATATTAATATGTATATATATATTATGCATACCACACACAACACATATCATCATATATATTATATATATCTATACCTATATATATAATATAATTATAATATATAATATATATATCTGTATATATATATATATATTATCCTATATATATATATGTAAATATACATATATTTTATATTAGTATATAATATAGATATAGTGAAGTGTGTATATATTATGTCTATACTACTATATCATTTATATATAATATATGTATTATGATACATATATATAGTAAATGGTATAATCAGTATATAAATTGTGATGTATGTATGTTTGTATGTATTATTTATGTATTATGTAATGTACGTAATGTATGTAAATGTATTTATGTATGTATGTATGTAAGGTATGTATGATATGGTATGTATGTATGTATATATATATATCATATAATATGTATATATATATATCTATATATATCTATATATATCATATATATATATTTTTAAATATATATATGTATGTGTGTGTGTGTGTGTGTGTGTGTGTGTGTGTTGTGTGTGTATTTCATATATAATATTATATATATATATATATAATTCTGATATATTATAAATAATCTATATTATATATATATATATATATATATATATATATAATATATGTAGAGCATCAGTATCTAAATACTGCATAGTATGTATGTTTATTGTATGTATGTATAGTTCATATATTAATATATATATATATATATATTGATAGAATATATTATATATATATTATATGAATGAATGATATATGTAACGATATATATATGATGACTAAATATATATATATATATATATATCTATATTATATCTATATAATATATATATTTATATATATAGCATGATGAATAGATATATATAATCATATATATATATTTATATATAATAGTGATATATATATATATACTTATATAATATATTGTATTATATCAAAACAAATGTGTGTTGTGTTGTGTGTGTGTGTGGTGTTGCTGTATACGTGGTGTGAGTCGTGTGTGTGTGTGTAGTTGTGTGTGTGTGTGTGGGTGGTGTGTGTACTGTACGGGTGCCGTGTGTTGAGTGTGTTGTGGTGTGTGTGGTGTGTGTGTGTGTTTGTGGTGTGTGTGTGTGTGTGGGTGTGTGTGTGTGTGTGTGTGTGTATGGTTGTCTAGATATATGTATATTATAAATGATATATATATATATATAATAGATAATATATAATATATATATGTGTGTGTGTGTGAGTGTGTGTGTGTGTGTGGGTGTGTTTGTGTGGTGGTGTGTGTGTGTGTGGTGTGTGTGTGTGTGTATGTTGTGTGTGTGTGTGTGTGTGTGTCTATATCTATTCCATGTGTAAAAAAGATGTATATATATATATATATATATATTATATATATATGTATATATATATAATGTATATAGATATATATATATATATATATAGTATATATATATATATATGATATACATACACCACATACACACACACACACACACACACACACACAACACCCACACACACACACACACAAACACACACACCACACACACACACAACACACACCACACACACAGAATGATTAACCTTAAAAAGGTACACCGGGCACTCTCGTGAAAGAACTGTGGGGACCCTTACCACGTCCTCCTCCAAGAGCAATCACAAATCGAAAACTCCAATTAAGTATCATGCTGTGACCACGGCGGCTCAACATACCTAAACCGTTTAAAAGAAGAATATAATATATATAATATATATATCTATATATATAATATAATATATTATATTATATATATGTTATATACATATATATATATATCTTATATAATACTATATTTTATATACATATATATATCTCTAGATATATATTATATATACATACACACCCCGCACACACACACGCAGCACACACCTACTAACACACACAACACACACACACACACATACACACCCCACACACACACCACACACAACAGTCACACCCACACCCCCCACCCCCCACACCCCAAAAAACAAACACCCCCACAAAAACAAAAATAAAAAAACAACCCCACCCACAAAACAAACAAACCCCCCCCCCACACAACACACACACACCCACACACCACATATATATACATATATATATATATCTATATAATATATAATATATATATATATATATAAATATACATATATGTAATATATGTTATGTCTGTATATATCTTACATATAATATATATTATATATCTATATATTATATATATATATATATTATATATATATGTGCGTGTTGTGTGTGTGTGTGTGTGTGTGTTGGTGTGTGTGTGTGTGTGGTGTGGTGTTGGTGTGGTGTTGTGTAGTGTGGTGTATTGTGTGTGGTGTGTATGGTGTCCATATTATACATATATGACTATATCTAAATATATATCTAAATCTATATTATATATATATCATATATATATATATAATAATAATATACATATTACATTATATATATATATCTTAGCTATATATATCTGACTATATATATACTTATATACACCAAAAAAAAAAATTTAATATTACATTACTAGTCCATACATTATATATATATATATATACTAATAGAATATATCTATATATATATATATATATCTCTACCACCTATATATTATATATATTATCTATAATATCTATAATATAATATATATCATATATATATATATATATATACCCAAATATATTACGATATCAATATAGTATCTACGTATATATATATATATATATATACTATACTATCCGATAACTACATACTACCTATATATACTATTCTCATATCGAGCTATCGATCTCTATATATATATTTAAATCATATCTACAATGTGTGTGTGGTGTTGAAAGTCCTAATATGTCTATATAATAGTTTATACCCACACCCACACACACACACACACCCACACACCCACCCACACACACACACATTTAGATATCTATAATCTATCTATCTATCTATCTCATCTATATATATATCTATAGAGATATAACCTACACAGTATATACACACACACACATTTAGATATATTTAAATATACATATGTTTAAATATATATATATATATATTATATATATATATATATAGTATATATATATATTAGTGTATATATATTTGTTTATAATACATCATACAATATATATGAATACATATTTGAATATAATAATATAACAAAATATATATTACATATATATCATCATACATATCTAATATATCTAACTTGTGGTGTGTTTGGTGTGTATTATGACTTATATGTATATCTATATATTATATAATATATATATATATTCTATCCTCTCTATATATAATATATATGCTACTATCATATCCCTCTTCTATCTCTATCTATATCTATGATATACTATATATAGCTCTATATCATATCTAACGCTGACATAGATGTAGATCAGCTCTGTGTGTGTATTTCTGTGTGTATATATATAAACTTTATGTATCTACTAATGTCTATCTCTATATATCTCTTTATACATATAAATATACATATATGTACATATATATAATTATATAACATATATAGATTAAATCAATATATGATTATATATATATTACATATTTATATATACTATCTATATATATCTATAATCTAATATATATCTATATACATATATATAAATATATCCATAAATATAAATATATTTATATATAATATATAAATATATATATATATATATATTATATCTATATATATATATCTGTATATCTATTAGATATAAATATGATTTTCATACTGTTCTTACTTCATATGTATCTCTGTTATCTCCATATATCGTATATATGTATCATATCAATGTATATGTCTCTCAGGTACTATTTCATATCATCTCTCTATCTATATATCTATCTATCTATCTCTATATCATCTCATACTGATATACTATCATCTCTCTTCTATCTTATCTGTATGTACTTCTCCACATCCATATATCTTCTTAGTAGCAATATATCCAATACACCACACACACCACACACACACACCCCACACACCCCCCACACACCCCCACACACCACCCCCACCCCCACCCACACAACACACATACATTCTATATATCTATATAATTAATATATCTAGATTATATATCTATATCTGTGTGTGGTTTTGTGTGTGTGTGTGTGTGTGGTGTGTGTTGTGTATTATAACAGAAATGTGTGTGTCTCCTCTCTCTCTATATCTATTAGTATATATCATAATATCTACTCTCTCTCTTATAAATTTATCATATACTGTTGTATAATCTCAATCTCTCCTATCTGTCTGTCTTCTGCTACTCCCTCAGCCCTACAATCAATACCTCCCATATCATAAGACATCGAGCGCAATAGATCTCGATCTCTCTGTGTGTGTGTGTGTGTGTGTGTGTCTCCTCCGCATCTCTCATATTCTCTCATATAATCTATCCTCTGCTATATTAATCATCTTGCATTTAATGCATCTTGCATCCTGTGTGTATCTTTGTATCCCCACCCCACCCACCACACACCACCACACACACAGAAACACACCACCCACCCCCACACACACACCACACCACAAAACAAACACACCCACCACACCACAACACACACATCCTAAACACACCACACACACATGCCTATTCTTCACCTATATTCTGTACCTATTCTGTATACTCTAATATATCTATCTCTCTCTACTATATATCTATATCTATATCTCTACTCTAATGTAGATATAATATTCAAACCACATACCACACATACACACACACACACACACACACACGACACACAGCACACACATATATATACTAGATATATATATATATCTCTACTATATATAATAATTATCTAAGATCCACTCACTCACACACACACACACCCACACACCACACACACACACACGCAACACACACACCACCCAAAACACACACACACATATATATATATATATACTATATTATATATATATATATATATAGATATATATATATTATATATATTATGTTTTGATACATAGACATGTAACTATCTGACTAATAACTAAATAGTTTATATATATTACATATATGTATATACATGCTATGTAAATGTATATCACTATTATATATATATATCTCTATGTATATTGATATATTATATATATATATATATAGATATATATACATATCGATTAACACAATGTATATATATATAGTATATGTGTGTATAATATATATATAGATATATATCTATATATAATATTCTATCTAAGGTTTTGAGGTAGAATATGTATAACATATATATCTATTGTATGTATAAATCCTGTGAAATATGGAATGTATATGTTACACCACACATACGCACACAACAACACACACACACACACACACACACACACACACACACATATATTATATAGATATATATATATTATATCTATCTAGATTATATATATATCTATATATATATATGTATTTAGAATGTACCATGACTATTTTATATTATATATAAATATCATCCATTATCATATATATTATAATATATTATTATTATATATGTATTTTATTTTTAAAAAAAAAAAAAAAATTATTCATAGCAGTCTCCTTCATCTCTATATGTCTCATCATATATACTATTCTATATATATCTCGATATATATGTATGCGTATATATCATCTCTCATATCTATAGATAAATATCATGTGTACATATTATACATCACACATTCACCCCCACCACAGGCAACACCCACACACCACACCACCCACCCCCCCGACAACACACACCTATATTATATATAATATATATATCATTATATATAATATATATATATATATTATCATATATATATTATACATTATAATCTATATATATATATATATATATATAGTCTATCAGTGTTGTGTGTGGGTATATCTATATCAATATATATCTATCTATATATATATAATCTATCAGTCATATATATATACGTATACACTATATATATATCTTATCTCAATCTCTCTAGATATATCTCTTCAGATCTCTACTAGCTCTCTCTATATATATATCTTCTGCCTACTCAGGTAGGATTTTTTACCCTGTCTATATCCCTTTTTTGTACAAAAAAAAAAAATTAAATTTGTTGGCTTTTTTCCAGGCTTTTGGGGAGTTTTTTCTGCCTGCGAAGGCAATTTGATAAAAAGAATTGGCTGGTTTCACTGTTGCAATTTCCCCGCATCTATTAGAAGGTCTAACTAATTCCATATTCACCTGGTGTTTTCCCCTCTTCATTGCTTTAAGCGCTCTTTTTAATTTCTTCTGTCGTGATATTTGGTACGGTTTCCCCCCCCCCCCCTTTTTTTTCCCCCCCCCCTCTAGTTATCCCCCAGACGTTCGCTCTCTATCCGTGGTGTTCATTTGAGTTTTGTAAATCCCTGTAAAAGTCCGCCCACTATCTTATGATTTCATTCCTTGTGAATATCTATTTTGGATGTTATGGTTAAATTCTGTTGCTTTGGTCTTCAAGTTTCGCTAAATTTGGGCCTGTGGTTTTCGTATGAAGTTTATTCCCTTTCCCTTCTGAGGTGTAATTTATTTTGGTCTCTGACCATGCTATGATCGCTGCTACATTTACTTTATTAATAACTTTCACATTTTTACTATATCTTGCCTATTTGAATTATTAAATCAAATTTCTGTTTTTGATGTCAGATGGCCGACTTCCATGTCCACTTCCAGTCTAATCTTTTTCCGAAGAATGTATTCATGTACTGAGTGATCGAGCCCTCCGCAAATCGACTAGCATATTGTCTCCTCTCCTTTCCTTGTGCCTATTCTGTAATTCCCCACTAACCACGGTTTCTGCTTCTGTCTTTTGACATATTTTGGCATTTAATCTCCCATATTAATTGTGAGTTAGGTTTTTACTCTTTCGCTGGCTAAATGAATATCTTCCCTAGAACTCTCTATTTCTTCATATTTTGGCTGACAGGTTGGAGCAGAGACTTGAAATAATCTTTAAGCTGTACCTATATTGTTTCGTTATTTTCGAAACCACCTTTTGCTTGTACTATAGAATTCCATGATATTCTTTCTAATGTGTTTGTGAACTACGAAACCTAACCTAATTCCTGCTAGTGCGGACTTTTGAGCAGCAACGCATATATGTGTAATTATAATAGATACATGATTTCATTTATGCGTTGTCACCTAGAGCGCTATAGTTGACCCCAAATGCCTAAGTACTACGCACATATTCATTTTTTGTGCACTGCAAGCATACCCTTACATATCTCCTATTCATATACATACATATATACCTACATTATAGGGATATATTCAACTCACAAAACACACACCACATACACACCCATATATATTGTGTGTTGTGTGTGTGTGGTGTGTGTGTGTGAATATAATATACATATATATAATTATATACTATATATTTATATATATATTATATATATATATTTATATATATATATACAACATAAAATATTACATATATATTATTTATTATTTATATGTTATTTTTTATTCTCTATATATTATATATTATTTATAAATATATAATATATTATTATATGAATATATATAGAGAGATATGATAGATCACACACATTCTATCTATAAAAAATATACATATATTATATATATATATATGATATAAATATAATATAACAATAAATAAATAATTCTATTATATATATATAATAAAATATATATATCTATATATAATATATTTATATTATCCATTACACCAACATTTAAAACCCAACCAAACACCACAAACACCACCACAACAACCAACAACCACACAAACAACAAACCACATATTTTATATATATATAATATAAAAAAATATAATATATATATGTGTTGTTGTGTGTGTGTGGTGTGGTGTGTTTTAATATATATATATTATATAATAATATTATTATATAAAAATATAATATATATATAATATATATATATAATATATATATATTATTATATATATTATATTATTTATATATTATAAGTATATATTTATATGTTTTATATGTGTGTGTATCTATCTATATCTCTCATTTATTTAAAATTAAATATATATATATATAATATATATATATTTTATATTGAATATAAAAAATTTCAAAAATTAATAATATTATATATGTATATAATTATGTATGAATATTATATATTTATATAATATATATATATATATATATATTATTATATAATTATATATGTTATTAATTCACACACACACACCACACACACAACCACACACAATATATGTTGTGTTGTTTTTGTTGGGTGTGTGAGTGTGAATATATCCCATAATGTAGGGGGTATATATGATGTCATATGAATAGGAGCATTGTAAAAAGGGGTATGCTTGCATGTGCACGAAAAAGAATATGTGCTAGTACTTAGGCATTTTCGGACAACTTAGCTCTCTAGGTTACATACGCATAAAAGAAAACTGTTTATTATTTACACATATATTCGTTGCTGCTCTAAGTCCGCACAGACAGGGAATTTTGTTAGGTTTCTAGTTCACAAAAATTTAAAAAAGAAAATCATGGGAATTTTATATACAAACAAAGGGTGGTTTCAGTAACATAAAACAAACAATATGTACAGCTTAAAGATTATTAAGTCTCTGCTCCAAACCCGCAGCCCCCAAAATGAAAAATAAGAGTTTCTAGGAAAATATTCTTTTGCCACGAAAGGTAAAAACCCTTCTTCCCAAAATTATGGGATTTAAAAGCCAAAAAAAAAGGTCAAAACAGAAGCAGAAAACCCTATGGGGAATTTTCAAATAGGGCCCAAAGGAAAGAGAGGGACAATGCTAGTCGATTTTGCGGAGGGTCGATCCTCAGTTCATGAAACATTTTTTTCGGAAAAAATTAACTGGAAGTGGAATGGAATCGCCCTCTGACATCAAAAACGAATTGATTTAATTAAATAGGCAAGAATAGTAAAAAAGTGGAAGTTATAATAAAGTAAATTTAGACGACTAGCAGGGCGAGACCAAAATTAAATTTCACCTCAAAAGGGGGAAAGGGAAAAAACTCATACGAAAAAACCCCAGCCAAAATTTAGCAAAATTGAAAACCCCAAAAAACAGAATTTCCATCATCCAAAAGATATTTTCCGAAAATCATAGTTATGGAGGCTTTTACGGGTTTAAAAAAAAAATGAAAAAGCCCGGTGGGGCCCCTGAACTAAGGGCGTCCAAAACCGACAGAAGAAAAAAAAAGCGCAAAGGCAGAAAGGGGAAAAAAACCCCGGGGAAAGGAAATTTTTAAAGACCCAAAGAGCGGGGGAAAGCAACAGTGAAAAAACCAACTTTTACAAAGCC
>NC_051403.1:31265003-31285003 GCF_015228065.2 Penaeus monodon
CCACGTGGCTCTGTGTCAATTCGGCTGTAGCGGGAGCTTAGATGACGATTATAGCTGACCCCGTCTGAGTTGCAGTTCGCCTTCAGAAGTCACCGTGTCAAGGTCACCACCAGCCTCTGGCCCCTCCAGGGCAGGCGGGCCGGACATCGTATCCTGTGTTGTACTCTTCATCAATAAAGAGTCAAGCCGTTTAACCACTATCACTGTTACATTCTGGTGGCAGTGGGATCGTTGTGCCCTTTTGGCTCCCGACACGAACAATCATGTCACCTAAGTCCGCTTGACCAACGCTTCCAGGATACAGGTCTTCAAAACCACATGAGTACACGTTTTAGGCCTTTTCACTTCTTTTTCCTCCCTTCTTGTCACATAAATGTGTTAAGCTGTATAGATTATATGTGCAGTCACTCTCACTTAGTTTTGCTCAGTACAAGTGTTAAGTGTGGGACTCTTTGTAACAAAATGGCAGCGTTCTCAATCTCAACGCTTCTGATCTTTGGTTGCTGTGTATTGCCAACAAACCCGAAATATCGTTCATTAAATAATTAATTAATTCATCTCATTATTAGAGATTTATATTTTCAACTACAACGAATTTGACCTGTGTGTGATTTTCTGTTAATCGGAGAATTAACTTCTATGTATTTCATTCTTCTCTTGTACGAGCTTCGTTGATTGATTGTTAGAAATTCATTCATTCTTACTCTTCAGTTCGTCTAAATCTCTTACTGATTTCACTTATCTTTGTCACAAACATCATAGCTATTATTTCTACTCTCATTAATAACGCGCTTCCTTGTCGCGCCTTGACCTCACTTTTCTTACTTCCAGTCACTCGCGTCGTGGAAACACTATGGGAGTAGAACAGCTCACTGTTCCTGTTCTTTTGTTGTTTTGTAACTGTTCACACACAACAGGAATAGGAGTAGCATCAAATGCTCAATAGTGACACATTCTATCGGCCCTAGAAAACGTGAGTTAAGTTTAATTTTATTTGGGTATAGTGTTAGTTATTCGTTTGATTAGCAACTTTTATTTGAGTTGGTATGACCCATAGTTATGTCAGTTCATTAATGTAGAACTATGGTTTAAGATAGAATCATTGTTCTCTTATTAATGAAGCCCTTCACACCCTCTACAAATTCTGAGTGTTCTGGGTGAAATTCCAGCCGATCATGTGATTCGGCCCTGTAGGCCATGTCACGAGCGCCCATCACAGATTTCCAGAAAAGAGTGGGTTAACTATGAATTCTTCCCATCTCGTTTCAGTTCTCTTCATTTCGTTCGGCAATTTGAGCATAGGTACCCCTATAGCAGATGATGGTTGGGCATCTACTATTTTGGACTGGTGTCTTATCTCTTTGGGGAGTGTTTGTTGTGGGTATGGCTGGGTGCTAGAGGTGAAGTCGGAGATCAACGGGAGAACCGGCAGGCTCCCCCAGTCGTCTAAGGACTGGACAGTCCCTGTGTTGCTGCTGCTGTAGTCGTGTTCTGCTGGAGGATCGGGGAATGCTGATCTTGGTTTCTTTGTTCGTTTGTTTGAGATTTGCGAAGTCCTGGCTTCACCCGGGCCTTCATACATATGGTCCAGCCTGTGTCAGCTATTTATGGTTGTCTCATTTTATTCTCTGACACTCTATGCTTACCGTGGTGGTGGGATTGCCAGCAAGTGCTCCTGCCGCCATGGTGTAAGCATGTGGCATAATCTCATTTCCAGCCTGGCGGCTGTTGTGGTTGGACCCTGTCTCAGAAATTGTGTATGCTCACAATTTACCATAATACCATCTAGCCGAGTACCATCTGGCTGAGGGGGAGGATCTCGTTTTCTCTCTGTGAATCTGCAGGAGAAAGGCACGAGCTTGTTGTCCTAAGATTTTTTGGCTTGGTTTTATGATCATGGGATTTGGGGGCATACCCCTGTCAATGTCAGCTAGTCTTTCAGCAAGGTCATTCCCTCTGATGCCTATGTGGCTAGGGACCCAGTTTATGATTATTATTCTACCCTAAGCAAGAATCCTCTGTGCTATTGTGAGGACAGTGGTCAGGAGGTAGATGTTCCCTTTGGGTGAGCTTTGCTGTAGACAATCATTGGCTGCCCTGGAGTCTGTACGTATGACCATGTGTCCTTCCCTCTGGGACGCGTGGGCTAGGGCTCCCATGATCGCAACTGGCTTTGCCTGTAGTGAGGAGGCGTTGTCTGTTACCCTCATGGATTGTGTGGTATCCCTTGCCGCAAAGCTGATAAAGGTTTGTGCCCACGGTGGTGCTTCAATAAAGTTGGGGTGGGGGAAATCCATGCCCTCGGCAAGTAGTTATTCTTTGAGCTGATAGTGTATCAACACCCTGGCTGTGTGAGACAGCCAGAAGTTGTTTGCAAACTGCTCGTGGTCTTGTTCTAGGTGTCTGAGTACTTTTTGTCTCATGTTTGTGTTCCTGGGAGCTTGGATAACCTTTAAAAGGAACTGAGCTGTCATTAGAGCAATTTCGTAATTCCAGGGGAGAAGGTTTGTCTCCATGAGGAGGTTGAGAGCCTTGTCCCAGAATGATTCTGGCAGCTTCATTTTGAACTGTCTCCAATTTTTCTCTTAATTCGGCTTTACAGCAATTAGGGAGACAGAAGCAATGGGATGGATGGCATGTAACATATTATGATCTTAGTACTCTATGTCTGACTCCTATGTGTCTCCCAGACATTGCTCTCTTGACAGAAGCCTTGCTTTGGTTTGGTCAACCAAGTACAGGACCTCCTTTTTAAAGGAGAGGGTCCGGTCAATCATTACCTCAAGGTATTGGAAGACCTGGATCCATTCTAATCCATTCCCTGGATTCTCAGACTTGTGCCTTGAACATTTAGTCTCAGAGCCATGGCTTTGGATTTGGCTACAGAGATCTTCAGTCCTGTCCTACAGTACTCCTCAGATTCAAGGTCCTGACAGCGCTAGGCTTTACTCAGGCAATGTGCTCCAGTGGAGATGACTGCAAGGTCTTTTGCATAGGAGATGATCTTGCATCCCCACTGGAGCTGTATTTTGAGGATGCAGGACATTAGGTGTTGAAAAGGCTGGACTGAGGACCCCACCCTGAAGTTATCCATTTTCCAGTGGCATGTACTGTGATAGGTAACCTTGGAATCTGACTTTGGCTGTTCTGTCCCTGAAATAGTCACCTATCCAAGCCAAGAGCTCTCCTCTGATTCCCTTCTGGATCAGGCTCTCCTGAATAGCAAGAAGACTTGCTAATCCAAAAGCCTTCTCCAGGTCTAGGAATACTACCACAAAAGTGACAGTGCTGATTGTGCTTAAGAGTGTGGCTATTCTGTGTGCTGTGCTCATGCCCCTTGTGAAACCATAGAGGTGTTCATGTGGGGGTCCCATTTTCCATTGGAGTCGGTTTAGTACCATTCTCTCGGCCGTCTTGCCCAGACAGCTGAGGAGAGAGATTGGGCAGTATTTCCCTGGCTTCTATGGTTTTGGGATGGAAACTATGATGGCCCTCTTCCAACTCTGGGGTAGAGTGGAAGTTTCCCAGGACTTGTTGATGAGTTGCAGGAATGCAAACTCACCTGCCAATCCTAGATGGGAAATGATGGGGTATGAAATCCCATCAGAACCTGGGGCTGTGCAAGAACTGTTTTTGTAGGGTTGTCTTAGTTCCCTCAGAGAGAAGATAACATCTGAGTTACCGGGTTTGTCTGCCCTCTCTCAGACATGTGCAAGTCTGCCTGGTAGTAGGCATTGTTGGTTTGCCCTCAGTTCAGCTGGCAGACTGTTGCTGCTTGTTCTCACAGAGAACTTGTGCACCAGTCTGTTTGCTTCTGCTTGAGGGTCGTGGTGTGTGCACCTTGGGGCTGAGCGGCTAGTAGCTCACCTGACCCACTGCCACAGCTCAAGGTCTTTTGCCTTTAAATGTTTTATTTCACTCTGTGGTTGACTTCCTTAATCTCGTCATTAAAGTACCAGGCGTCTTTATAACTCCTGGACCATGGCCGAGTTTTAGGTATTGTCTGTGAGGCTGCTTGATTTGTGGCACTGATAAGTCTGGCTTCAAGCACTTACACATTTTTGCTTTATGGGAGTTCATTGCTTCTAAGACATTGGGCCAAGGCATCCTGAAAGGCTTGCCAGTTGGCCTTGTCTGTTTTCCATTTTGGATTTGCTTGGATTTGATTTGGGCTGGGCCAACATCCATGAGGGTAGTAACAATTCCTTAATCGTCACTTGTGGCAGTCTAATCGACACACCATCTAATTCTCTCCACCAGAGCCGCAGTGACCAAGGTAAGGTCTAGGACCCTGCCTTTGACATGTGTTGGCTCCTGGATATTGAGAAGAGCAATCTTGGGGAAAGTCTCAAGCGCGTTGGCTATGTGATGGCCTGCCGCATCCGATACCCTGCAGGGAGCCAGGATGGGGTGGTTTGCATTGAAGTCTACCCCTATAATCACACGGTATTGTGCTGCAGTAGCACAGACCTGGCTGATGTCTAAGCTCCTACAGCCTTGCCTGCTGTATACATTGTGCAGTTTGAGGGGGCCCCCAGCCAGGTGAATCTCAACGGCAAGAAGATTCAACATCCTCTTCCACCAGTGCGGTGCATCAGCTGTTGCTGAGCAAGGGACTGTTGCTGTGACCAGGGTGATCAAACCTCTTTTGCCAGCTATACTTGGCAGCATGAAGACATGATATCCTGAGAAGCAAACAGTCCCCTCTATTAATGTCTCCTGGAGCATGACAATTTCATGTTCCTTGATCGCACAATTGCATGGAAAATGGCTTTCTTTGTATTGAAGCCATAGATGTTCCACTGTAGGATGCTTAGATTGTGTGTCATGAAGTTACTTGGTGATAGTTACATCAGAGATGACTTCATATCAGTTTCAGAGTCAGTTGTGTTGAAGTTTGACAACTCCATTGTGAAGTCTCTCGCTGTTGAGGGAGCTTTATCTATTTTTGTCAGGCTAACCTTGGGTCCACTGGGAGTGAAGAGCCTTTGTAACTCTGAATTTTGTGAGTTTGGCTTAGCTCACTTCACTTTGCTGACTTTACTGAGTAAGGTCAGCTTGTTCTGGCACTGGCTGCAAAATCCATTCTGTTCTTGCTCTGCCTGTGAGGGTATGGCCAGGGTTGGGGTGGGGAGGTGATTCTCGTCTTGGGGTGAGGGTGGGGTTGCTTTGGCTCTGTTCAGCTTCCTTCCTTTCAGGACAACAACAGTCTGGGTCATTGCTATCATGGCGATTGTGACTGCCTTCTCCGCTCCTCATAGGACTCCCCAAAGCTGTTGCTACTGCACTGACTACAGCGGTCAACAGGAAAGTCATATCTCTTCGTCAAGAGATTATTGCTTCTTGGGGAGGCCTTTGCAGTGTTCTCTGAACCTTTATTCCTGTGGTTCTTTTTCTGCATTTTAGAAATGGTGGGAAACTGGCTGTGGAGGAGCTTCCTTTCTTTTAGGAGGTCAGGAAGTCTTTTCCCTTTTGTTCTGTCCCCAGACATGGGTGCCTGGGCGAGGAGGAACAAAGTCTGGTCACTTTTTAGCAACCTCTTGTCGCCTGAGGGCCGCCTCTTTCCTGGCAGTGCAAGCCAGGCTCCAGGTGTGATGGCCCCTGGCACTGTTGGGACATTTGGCTCTTGTGTCCCTTTGGCCTTCCTTGTGGGCCTTAAGGCACACCTCGGTGTTGTGAGCCTTGCTACAGATACCACATTTAGGCTTAGCCTTGCAGCTAGCCTGGTGGTGGCCGTATCTCAGGCACATATGTTCTTAGACTGAAGGAGTCCCAGTTACCCAGATCGAGGGTAGTAATTGGGGCTTCTTCCAGGGTCACCAGGACTTGCTTGGTTGGGGTCTACCCTTTCGACATTCAGGAAGCGTCCATGACCTGTGGGTATGATGTGATCACACCCACATCATATGATAGTGAGAATCCAAGTAGCAAGTAGTGGCGAGAGACACTTTCCTTCCTTTCATTTAGCTCCTTGGTTTCCTGCAGGAAATTCAGGGTAGCTTGGTCTTTGGGTATAATAATAATGCCCTGGTCTCTGGCAACCTGGATTGACTACCGGATTTTTCGCTGCATCTCCAATGCTCTGTCCAGTTGTAGGCATTGTCAAAGCCTTCGGGTTTAGAGGGAACCTTAAACTGTGGGAAACGCCTAGGGGGTCCAGACTCTCCCTCAGAGTCTGTCTCTGGCCTGGGTCGTTTCAGACCGCCCTTTCGGCTTAAATTCTAGGCTACGGTCGTGGAAACATTTATATCTCTTTATTCTCTTTCTTTCGAGTCTAACAAAGGGAAGCTGTATATTAGAACTAATGTCTAACAACCACAGGGGTGATGAGAGGATATACACAGCCAATGGCAGTTGTACAGCCACTCACAGGACCAGTGTGAGTGTCAACAGCGACATTGACTGCCTGACTCTAGCCGCCGGAAGGAAACCAGCCGATTGATCTGAGCAGGCCAAGATCAGACCACCTGTCTTGCTGGAATATGGGACTGAAGAAACATGTTACTAGCCACTAGGCATACTCATGCACAGCATCGCTCAACCTCCAGGACTTCCATCTCCACAGTGCACAGGGATGCCACACAAGGTAAACATGCGGGTAGGTGTGAGCCCCTGAGAAGAGACCAGAGGGGATGCCCTTCCACCTACAAGCTAGGCATCATTGTTTGGAACCCTTTCTACCTTCCTCTTCAGTCAGACAGCCACCCAAAGGCTGTATCACCTCACAGCTCCAGTCCTGCATCTCTATGAGGAGGTTCCAGTGGCAGGACCACGAGTGGTGGATCTTGGTTCCGGATTCTGCGGCTTGAGTACACGAGCATTGTGCATGCAAGCAGGGAGCGGGGGGAGGCTGTTGTCCCATGACCGCGGACATGGCTGCAGACCTGATGTGATCCAACCTGGGAAACTATGCTGAACTTCAGGTGGTGGGGGCGTGCTGCTACACTCCCACTGATGAAGTCTTACATAGTCTGACATGCATAGCTAGACATATCTACCTCAGTATATCAGAATTTATATGCGAATCCGAAATGTAGATTAGCTAGAATCAAGGATTGAGTTGTACATTTCTGATCTTAGAATATTTGCATGCCAGAAAGTTTTTTCATTAATGCGTACATTCTGTAGCATATCATTAAATGTTGAATACAATGTAGTAGTTGAAATAATTTTGTACCAAACCATTGTTAATTTATCTCTTTATTGTTAATATCAACGTTAATTTTCATTTTTGTGATCCATTTTCTGTGTGAGCTCACTCTCATTTCACACTCACTCTTGCTCACACACACTCCACGCAGAACAAAAAGCACTGAAACCTTTTCATTAATTGGGTTTGTTGCTGTCGTAGTTGAAGGCGTGAAGATCGATGGTATATCTCTTTTGCCTGCGATATATCATGCATATAATCACGATTTGTGTAAGCTATTAGACCAGAAGACCAGTGGGCTCCATGTGTTTACCACGTGACTCAATTCGAACCATCTCCGTAGCGGGGGCCTACATGACGACTATAGCTGACTCTGTTTGACCTGCAGTTCGCCTCCAGAAGTCACAGTGTCATGGATACCACTATCCTCCAGCCCCTCCACGGCTGGCTGGAGGACACGACACACCGCACTCCGCGCTTGCTCCAAGACAGCGCATCCAGATTATTCTGTGTTGTACTCTTCGTCAATAAAAAGGCAAGCCGTTTAACCATTATTACTGTCCAACACAGTCATTACTCTCCAGCCAGTCATAGGCCCCCACAGCCTATTATAGTGTGTGTGTGGTGCGTGCGTGCGTGCGTGCGTGTGTGTATGTGTGTGTGTGTGTCAGAGAGAGAGAGAGACACATGCACACACACACACATACATACATACATATATACATGTGTGTGTGTATGTATATATGTATGTATGTATATATATATATATATATATATATATATATATATTATATATATATATATATATATATGTATGTGTGTGTGTGTGTGTGTGTGTATGTATGTGTATGAATATATATGAAAATATATATATATATATATCATAGCATATTATTATACATGAGTCTATTTCTGTTACCAGTGGACCACGTGGCTCCAAGTGCCAAATAGGAACCATTCACTCAGCGAGGGCGTAGATGACGTGTTATCTGATCTCGCTTGACCCTTCAGTTCGTGTCCAACGCACTGCACGGTAAGGTTGGCCTAGCCTCCCCCTCCAGGCGGGGGACCCGACACCGTCGTCGTAGCGTGTGTTGACCTCTTAAGTGTGTTTTGAGTCCCTGTCAGCCACTGTACTAGAGCACATATAGCCTTTTACAAACTGTGACAGGGCGGGCGCTGTGTCCTTCCGGAAGGGTCAAGACATGACCGCTTGGTTCCCTGTAATTTGGTTGTTGCTTTGTTGATGCCTTGGGGATTAACCGTAGCATTGTTACATTGCTTTGGTGACACGTTCTATCGGCGATAGAACGGAGCGTGTAACGCAATTTTATTAAAAATCATTATATTGAATATAGCATATGATCTTCCCCATATCATAGTGCACAGGATTGCCGATATTACCCCGGGGTTGCGTAAACTCATAATAGGTCTGCACTCTGACGTTTGACAGTAGGTACAGGTAAAACCGAAGTTATTCGTTCGATCGACTGTGACCCGTGGTTACGTCCGTTAATTAATGTAGGACTAGGGTTTAAGCTAGAATAATTATTCGCTTATTAATCACACCTTTCTCATCCTCTTGAAGTCGCTAGCATGTTTTGGGTAATTCCCAGGCGATCATGTGATTCGTAAATATCGGTAAGAAATGTCGCGAGCACCCATCACAGATACGCAGAAAAGAGTAGGTTATTTATAGATTTTCCTGGCTCGAGTCGTTCAGTCAATGTACAGCATTTTGGGTATAGGATCCCCCCCGTCGATGAAGTCTAACATGCATAGGTAGACATGTACCTCGGCAGTTCAGATTGCTGACCCTGAGAAGATTTGCTTGTTAGATAGCTTGCGAATAGGTTTTCATGTCACCATTCATTCATGCGTACATTCAACATATCATTAAATGTTGAATTCAGTGTGGTAGTTGAAATAATTTTATATAGCTAGCATTGCTAATTTACCTCAGGTTTCTAATAGTGAACGTTAATATTCGTGTTTGCGATTCATTCTCTGTGTGAGGTCACTCTTGCTTTCACTCTCATTCACGCTAGCTGTCACTCACACACGCATATACCCATACACTCACCTCACTCATCCACGCATTACAAAAGACACTGAAACCTTTTCATTAATAGGGTTGTTGCTGTCTTAGTGCCGGTGTAAAGATTTATGATGTATCTCTTTAGCCAGCAATTTTGTCAGACGTGACAAGTGACTCATATGTACAATTTACATTTATTTCTTCTCTGTGTGACGACAGTGGTTCAAGTAAATCCTTGCGGTTGCCGTTGTCATTTCCCTTATCTACTCTCATATCTATCAGAGACGTTGGTAGTTCAAGCCAGGTCCATGCGGATCGCTACTGATGTCTCCCTCTTCTATTTTCTTCTTTATCTTTGTGAAAATAAAACACAAAGCGAAAAAAAAGACAAAAGTAAATTAAAAACGAAAATTAAAAACCACAAATTTTTTATAAATAACCGGCTAGTGGTACTTAACACCCCCTCTTCTCTGTTGCCTTTCTTTTTCTCTTACTCTGGCCCTTACGTGTATGATTTGGTTCCCCAACAATATATTGCAGTCGGACCGACGATAGCCGACACGGCACCGAAGGAGGACCCTGCTGCAGAACCGGTAACCTTAGGATGCTGTGGGAAGGACGTCATCGGATGATCGCCATAGGCCTGGCCGAGCAATATAGCATATACATAAGTCTATTTCTGTTACCAGTGGACCACGTGTGTTTGCCACATGGCCCCAATTCCCAAATAGGAACCATTCACTTAGCGAGGGCGTAGATGACAATTGTTATCTGATCTCGCTTGACCCTTCAGTTCGTGACCAGAGCTCGACGCGGTAAGGTCGGCCTAGCCCTCCCCCTCCGGGCTGGCTGACCTGACCCTTGACCCAGCATACCGCTATTACCCATATATATATACATATATATATATATATATATATATATATATATATATATATATATATATATATATATATAGACATCGTCTCGTGTTCCATACTGTGTGTGTTGTGTCAACTCTTAGAAATAAAGAGTCACGCCGTTTAACAAGTATAACTACCCTCTGTTCACCATTATACTAAGGATTATAACCTTTTACACATATATACATACACACACACACAAACATATATATATGTGTGTCTGTGTGTGTGTTCACACATACACACATATCGAATATCGACCTGGCTTTTAATTTGTGTACCTATTTATCTATATATCTATATTAAATCTCAATATATATATATATATATATATATATATATATATATATATATATATATATAAACCATATATATATATATATATATATATATATATATATATATATATATATATATATATATATATATATATATATATAACACACACACACACACACACACACACACACACACACACACACACACACACACACACACACACACACACACACACATATATATAATTCATATGTATATTTATTTATATATATACACATATATACATATAAATGAATAAGTAAATAAATAAATATATATATATATATATATATATATATATATATATATATATATATATATCACAACACACACACACACACACACACACACACACACACACACACACACACACACACACACACACACACACACATTCACACACACACACGCACGCACGCACGCACACATATATCTATATACATATATACATACATATATATATATATGTATATATACATATACATATATTATATCTATATGTATATATATATGCATACATATGTATATGTGTGTGTGTGTGTGTGTATGTATATATATATACATATATATGTATATATATACATATATATGTATATATACATATATGAATATATGTATATATGAATATATTTATATATACTCAGGGTAATGTAAAGCAATGTGGACACGCCATGGCTTCATACTAACTCTTGCCCCCGCACTCCTGGGGTTAATGGGTGGCCCAATTGGCAGCAAATTGAATAGTTGTTGGTGCTGGGGGGGAGGGCAAACCTTCCTCTTGCCCAACAAGTAAGGCAGGCTGAACTCTTCATCTATAAAAAGGCAAGTCGTTTAACCACTATTACTGTTGGCGACCGCTGGGACTCGGTCTGGTGGCGGGGGTTACCCGTCGTCCCGTCTGGTTTCCGGCGGTCGCCAACTTAGCATGAGGATTGTGGGGCAAATCCCACGGGACCCCCACAGATGGATTATGGGGCCTGCAGCCAGCCAACCCTCACTATATGGGGCAGCATCGGTGGGAGTGGCAGAGGTGGCGTCCACCCGGAGTGACTGACCGAGGTTAAACCGCAGGCGGACTGTAAGGGTGGGGTCTTGAAACATCCACTCTGTGTGACAGGAAGATCGGTTACCGCTACTGTCGAGGGAGCTGAAGCAGCTGAGGGTTGAGGTGGCTGCTCTCTCAGAGGTGAGAAGACCTGGCAGTGGCATGATTAGTGTGAGTGGCTACACTTATTACTGGTTGGGCTTTAGCAATGGTCACCTTCTCCAGGGAGTAGCTATAGCCATCTCCAGCAGACTTAAATCCTCGGTAGTGGAGGTCACTCCATTCGAAGGGTGCATTGAGACTGATACTTACATTTGACTTTATGTCTCTTGTTGTTGTGTACACTTCTACCGATGTTTATGAACCTGACGGGAAAGAGATGTTTTATGCCAAACTTACTTCTGTGACAGACAGTATCTGGCTGCGACCGAGCTGGCTTTGAGATGTTTGTCAGTCCTCATGGTTCAGGAGTTGATGCTGGCAGTGAGAATAGCCTCCTTTTCCAGGGCTTTGCTAGGTCCCAGAAGTGAGGATTTCTGGCTCTTGGTATCAGCATTTTTACTCACATTGTTGGACTTGATACAGCAATACAGGCAATGTGGCCAAGGAGATCTATCACATCCTCATTAGCACTCACTGGAGGATCCTACAGAAATGCAGGGTATATCAGAGTGCCAAGTTCTGTGGAACTGATCTTAGATTAGTTGTGGCTACTCTCCAGGTACACTTCAGAACACCTTAGGATGTGGACAGGGAGGGGAGTGTGCCTAGTGGTTTGCTGAAGCTATCTCTGGTTGCTTCACAGCACTTGGGCCTGATGAACCCTGTTCTTCTGTGGGACACCTTCAACCATGAAACGCTTGATGCAGCCCAAGAATCAATTGGTGAATGCCCAAGAGCAAGACAGAATTTCATCTCACAGGAGACACTAGAAGCCACAGATGCTTGTCGTGTGGCCTGACTGTCAGGGAATGATTCATTACATGATTCACTGGTGCGCAGGACTAGGTCACTGCCGAGAAGGGACAAGGAGAAAGCCGAACTGCAAGCCATCCTCACAGACAAATGCAGTCCACTCAGCAAGTAGCCAAATAATCTCAGATCCTATGGGGGTGCAGGAGCTTGGGCTGAGTATTTTGAGCAGCTGTACCAGGTTGATCACCCAACAATTAACTTGGATGCAGGTAGTGTTGAGATTCCTTTGCCAGACCCACCCATCAGTGAGGATAGCAGATGCTATCTACGGCATCCCAGCAGAACTGTTAAAGGCTGATGGAGAACCTATGGCAAGGTGCTTGCATGCTGTCCTGTCTGCCATCTGGTAGACTGGTATCATTCCCCTGACCTACTGAGGGGTGTGGTCATCCCTCTCTGGAAGGGGAAGGAGATCAGTGTGACTGCAGCAATCACCGATGCATTACACTACTCAGTATACCGGGCAAGGTTCTCACATCCTTCTGAGGCACCAGAGGCCAGAGCAATCTGGATTTACTCTTGGCAAGTCCACAATAGACCGTATCTTGGTGCTTCAAGTCATTGTAAAGCCTTGACATGAGTTCAGGCTGCTTGCAATTTACTTCGACCTCAAGAGGGTGTTTGCATCACTCTGTGAGATCCTGAGACTAAGAGGAATTCCAACAAACATTATTGGATTAATAGCAAGCCTGTATACTGGAAGTGAAAGTGCAGTAAAGTGTGATGGGGGCCTGTCAAGCTTCTTCCCTGTTAGTTCAGGAGTGAGGCAAGGCTTTGTTCTTGCACCAACACTTTTCAACACTTGCATGGATATTGGATAGAGCTTCTGCCCAAAGTCACTGTGGAGCAATTCTGAGCAATATCAAGGTTACAGACCTTGACTTTGCAATTCTTTTGAATCTCTGGAACCCTAGTGGTGGCTCTTGATGCATTTAGCAATGAAGTAAAGCCCCTGGTCATGAAATCTCTTGACAAGAGTATATGGATATACTGGTATTTGCCCAGAAGGACCAAGCTATGTATCTTCAAGGCCCTGATACTGCCAGTTTTACCATACTGTAGTAAAACCTGAATGCTATCTTGTACTTTGGAATTTCGTCTTGATACCTTTTGTAACAGGTCCTTGCACCGGATCATGGGGTACAGTTGGTGGAACCACGTGTCCAACCAATGGTTGCACCATGAGACTGGCATAGGACTTGTTGCTTGCACAATCTGCAATGGCCAACTCAGGCTATATGACCACCTGGCTCATTTCCCACAGGATGATCGTGTCTACTAGGTTGCCTCTGTCCGAGACAACCCTGGGTGGAGGAGGCCTAAGGGATCGACCTAGAAAGTCGTGGCTTGGGCAGATTGATCAAACCTTTCATGGAGAGCCAGAGATGGGCTGAGCCCCTGCCTGGCGGCTCGCCATGAGTGACTCTCGTAGGTGAAAACAAAGGCTGGATGCTGCTATGCGCCCCCACCAGCATTAGCTTCCCAATGATGATATATATATAAATATAAATATATATATATATATATATATATATATATATATATATATATATATACATATACATGCATACATATATATTATATATATATATATATATATATATATATATATATATATATATATATATATATATTTAAATGAATCTATATATATACCTTTATATGAAAAATAAACATATATGTATATATAAACTCATCTCAGCAGCAAGAATAGCCTCCTTCTCCGGGACTTTGCTAGGTCCCAGAGAATCTGGATATCTGGCTCCTGGTACAAGTGCTCCAACCTGCATCGCTGGACATGGTACAGCAATATCTGTACAGTGGCCAAGTAAATCAACCACATTCTTGTTAGCACGCGATGAAGGATCCTCCAGAACTGCAGAGTTTATCGGAGTGCCGAGTTCTGTGGCACTGATCATAGGCTGGTTGTGGCTACCCTCCAGGTCCACTTCAAAACTCCCCGTCCCTCCAGTGGCCACTCTAAGGTGTTTCACTTGGACAGACTAAGGGAGGAAGAATGTGCCCGTGGGTTCACCATGGCAGTCTCTGACCGATTCACAGAACTCAACAACCTGACAGACTCAGTTGCTCTGTGGGAGCTCTTCAAGCATGTAACACTTGAAGCAGCCCAGGAGTCCATTAGCGTACGCCCGAGGGCAAGGCAGAATTCTATCTCCCTGGAGATATTAGAGGCAACTGAAGCATGTCGCATGGCTCAGCTGAATGGTAATCAATTCTTGCATCGCTCCATGATGCGTAGGACTCAGACAATACTGAGAAGGGACAAGGAACAGTTCATCAGGAATCTTGTTGAGGAGGTTGAAGGCCATTTCTTGGTAAACGACCTTCGCCCTGCCTACCAAGCCCTGAGAAAGCTGAACTCTAAGCCCTCCTCACAAATGACTGCAGTCCGATCAGCGGATGGATGGATCATCTCAGATCATGTTGGGATTCGTGAATGCTGGGCTGAATATTTTGAGCAGTTGTACCAGGTAGATCTGGTTAGCTTGGATGCAAGCGATGTCACAATACCTGTGCCGGACCCACTCATCAGGGAGAAACCTCCTACCCTAAGGGAGGTTAGGATGGCGATTTCCAAGCTGAAGGGTGGGAAAGATCAGGCATATGTGATATCCCTGCTGAACTTCTAAAGGCTGGGGGTGAACCTATGGCTCGGGGCCTGTATACAGTCTTGACTGCTATCTGGCAGTCTGGTACCATTCCCCCTGACCTGCTGAGAGGCGTGGTCATCCCTCTCTGGAAGGGGAAAGTGGATCATTGGGATTATAGCAACTACCGTGGCATTACACTGCTCAGCATACCAGGCAAAGTTCTCGCCCACATTTTTCTGAAATGGATCCGCAACCACCTACTGAGGCATCAGAGACCAGAGCAATCTGAATTTACTCCTGGCAAGTCCACAATAGACCAAATACTATAGCTTCGAGTAATAATGGAACGCCATCGTGAGTTTGGTTGTGGGTTGCTTGCAACCTACATTGACCTCAAGAAGGCGTTTGACTCGGTGCAACGGGAATCGCTATGGGAGATCCTGAGACTCAGGGGAATTCCAATGCAGATTATTGGCCTAATAGCAAGCCTTTGTAATGGTACTGAAAGTGCTGTAAAGTCTGATGGGGGTCTGTCGAACTTCTTCCCTGTTAATTCAGGGGTGAGGCAAGGCTGTGTCCTTGCACCAACACTTTTCAACACCAGTATGGACTGGATAATGGGCAGAACTACTAGCTAAAGTCAGTGTGGAGCAACACTAGGCAATATCAAGGTCTCAGACCTTGACTTTGCCGATGATGTTGCTATCCTATCTGAGTCCCTGGTGGCGGCTCTTGATGCATTTAGCAATGAGGCGAAGCCCCTAGGCCTAGAGGTCCCCTGGACCAAGACCAAGATTCAGAACTTTGGGGGCCTGTTAGGGGAACCTGTTCAGTCGATCCATGCTTGCGGCGAGGACGTTGAAGTTACAGAGAGTTTTACATACCTTGGTAGTCCATACCTCTGGGCTGTCAGACCAAGAAGTCAATAGATGGATTGGTCTGGCAACAGGAGCCATGAACTCGGTCAACAAGAGCATTTGGAGATGTCAGTACCTATGCAGAAGGACCAAGCTACATGTCTTCAAGGCCTTGATACTGCCAGTTTTGCTCTATGGAAGCGAAACCTGGATGCTATCCAGTGTCTTGGAGTCTCATCTTGATGCCTTTTGTAACAAGTCTCTTCGCCAGATCAGTTGGCAGGACCATGTGTCCAACCAATGGTTACACCATGAGACTGGCATGGGACCTGTTACTTGCATATTGCGGGATCACCAACTCAGGCTATATGGGCACCTAGCTTGTTTCCCTGTGGATGACCCTGCCCACCCTGGGTTGTCTCTTTGCGAGACAACCCTGGGTGGAGGGGGCCTGTGGGACGACCCAGATCATGCCTTGGGCAGCTCGACGAGACCTGTTGCGAGGAATTAGAGATGGGCCAAGGGCCTGCCTGGAGACTCGCCTCGAGGGATCCTCGTGGTTGGAAGCGAAGGGTGGATGCGGCCATGCGCCCCTGTCGGCGTTAGCCCCTTGATGATGATGATGATGATATATGTATATATATATATACATATATATATATATATATATATATATATATATATATATATATTTTTTTTTTTTTTTTTTTTTTTTTTTTTTTTTTTTTTTTTTTTTTTTAACAGGCATTCATTCCACTTCAGGACATTGGCCTCTCTCAATTCACTATTGAGAGGTTATTTGACAGTGCCACTCTTGCCTGATTGGATGCCTTTCCTAATCAACTGCGGTTCGGCGTACTGACACTAACCACGGTGGCGATTTCCCCTAAAACACCTGCGTTTGACTTCTCAAGCCGAAATGTTTTCTCACCGTGAGATCGAGCGCCAATCAGCAGTCGGAACACAGCCATTTATACGACCGCCGCGACGGGAAATTGAACTTGGGACCACGAGGGTCGGAGTCCAGTGTTCTAACCACTGGACTATCGCGGCAGTCGTGTGTGTGTGTGTGTGTGTGTGTGTGTCTTTCATAAAATACACCTCAGGACATCTGACATAGGAATTGAATTGCTAAATCAATTTCCACCGAGTGCCCACGGGAAGTGAGCGTAAAACTTCGCTGTCATTACTCAAGTATGAGTAGACAGGTAATGTCTATGGAGCTAGTAAGATCCTAGTTGCACACTCCTTTTAGTGGGTCGTGTGGCATGGTTGGTTTAGTGTCGTGGACAGATACGCATTATTCTTAAACAACGCGAGGCAGAGCGGACGCACCATCCGGTCGCAACATCAAAAAATAGAACAATACGGCGAAGATGAGGGCGAAATCCAGAAAAAATGGTCAGATGAAAAGATGGTAAACAGGAAGATGACCCATGACGTCAAACTAAGCGCGTGGTTCACGCCATGACTAACAGAAGCTTCTAGAAGCCACGAATACGAAAACAACTAGTTAGAGGCGATCACTAGATATATCACAATATTCAAGTCGGGTATCAAGAAAATAACACGGAAGGCAGATAGACAAAAGTTAAAGTGATAAATACAGTGTTGAAAATTTGCTGGGACATAGGAAATCCCTGACGCAGATAGTTTTCAAATAAGTGAAGAGAAATTATAATTATATTCATGATAACTGCTAAGGGTGCCGAAGGGCCCCCATAGCGGGGATAAAAGACGGGTCGAGACAGACCAACGGAGCAGTAGGAGTAGGAGTTTGGAGTTGGTCTTGAAGGTCATCCCTGGTAGCACCTTGCAGCCATGTCACTTTGGTGGCATTTTTGGGTAAGCCCTATTGAAGCAGTTGAAGTGTTTCTTGTTTAAGGGGGAACATGGTGGACGGGAATGTGCTATGGAAAATGTGTATTAAGTAGGTTATAAGTATTTCTTGATTGATGTATGACTATATAAAGGACCAAAGATTGTATCTGACCAAGTTCAGTTTAGAAGTAATAATTATATAATGGAATAATTATAGATTTGATTGTCAAGTTTGAAGAATGATATAATTGAAGACATATAGATTTGAATTCTAAGTGTACTGATATATTGAGTTAGCATAGAGAGTAAGGAATGAATGATTTACTTTTACGAGATCTCAGCTCTACGGAAGTGTGACTTAACAGTGATGATAATTGTTAATTTCCGGTAGAGCGTAAGAATAAGTTTATGTTTTGTATGTAATCATTAAATAATTCCTAGAATAAGTTTGCTTTGAGTTAATTGTGGCTTAGCAATATTAATTCAGTATTATGATTGCCTGATTAAGCACAAGACATTTTATGTCCATTTCAGAATGTACTTATTTACTTTTTACTGGAGATAATCTTGAGTTTAAGTTAGAAATTGTGTAAAGACATTAACTTAGTATTTTAAATTGCTTGGTATAAGTAATTCATCTTGCCTAAATATAATTCTCACTAATTTCTGTATTTCAATTTGCTTACAAATATTTTTATGATTTCAATTATTGTATGTGAAGAAAGTAATTCTTTTATTAACTGCTTACATCTATTTTAAGCATTGACATTAATAACAGCTTGCTTAAATTTATATTATGTAGTTTGTATGTTAACAATTAGAGTAAAGTGACAAGTTATTTGTTAAAGTTAAAAGATGGATAATTAATATGGTATAATTATTGTATTGGATTATAATGAACTCAGATGTTATATTATTGACATATAAATTTATGTGATTGACTTTACATGTTTACTATATATAATACTTTACAGTTAATAAATTAGTTGTAGATTCTCTAATAAGTTGTGAATTTTCCTAAACAAATTAATACAAGTTGAAAGAGTAAGATCTGTGAGAGAAATATGATTAGTATGAACTATTAAGATTATATCAGATATTGAGGAGATAATATATTATGTTGATGCAAAGAGGCAACAACATTAGCACTGGCCTCCGGTTTCATACCCGGAGTGACCTAGGTTCGAGTCCTGGTCAGGGAGGGTTGTTATTTATCGATATCAATGCGGCATTGCATTATTCCATCTTTCATAAAATACACCTCAGGACATCTGACATAGGATTTAAATTGCTAAATCAATTTCCACCGAGTGCCCACGGGGAGTGAGCGTAAAACTTCGCTGTCTTTACTCAAGTATGAGTAGACAGGTAATGTCTATGGAGCTAGTAAGATCCTAGTTGCACACTCCTTTTAGTGGGTCGTGTGGCATGGTTGGTTTAGCACTGGCCTCCGGTTTCATACCCGGAGTGACCTAGATTCGAGTCCTGGTCAGGGAGGGCTGTTATTTATATATATATATATATATATATATATATATATATATATATATATATATATATATATATATATATATATATGTATATATATACATATACAGATAGATAGATAGTGATATACATAAACAGATTATATATATATATATATATATATACATATATACATATATATATATACATATATGCATACATATATATATCTGTATATACATAAATATTACATATGTATATGTCTATATATGTGTGTGTATTTATGTGTGTGTGTGTGTGTGTGTGTGTGTGTGCATACATCATCATCAATAACGGTATGCTCATATTTGAGCAGCCGTGGACCTCTCCACCATCCTTCGCCACTCAACTCGATCTTGTGCTTTTCTTTCTACTTGTACCATCAACAGCCCGCAAATATCTTTGATGTTGTCGCTTAGTCTTGTCTTCGGTTTGCCTCTTCCTCTGTTTCCTATCACCATCCCTGTCAGCAAGTCTTTCTCAATATTTTTACTTCTCATCACATGACCAGTAAACTTTAGTTCCCTTTTGTTCAAGATGTCCAACAGCCGGTCTTTACAATTTACTTTTCTCAGTACTTCATTATTCGTTTTCTTCTCCGTCCATTTAATACGTAGTATTTGTCTGTAACACCACATTTCAAAACTATTAACCTTTTTCTTGTCTATCTTTTTCAGCACCCAACACCCAACGGTCTTTCCAGATGTTATTGAGAGAAACTGTGGCATTTTTGGCAATGGCAATTCTTCTTTCTCCGGTGATTCATCATATGTATT